>NC_031967.2:55166528-55274677 GCF_001858045.2 Oreochromis niloticus
AGCTTCTCTGCCTTAAGAAACTATTCACACTCTTTCTCAGCATAGAAGAAATTTTTAAGGTCTATGGAAAAGAGAATTCACCAGTTAAACTAGTAAACTTTTGCGGAATTCACCTTTGAAATTCAAGGGAAATTCTCAGCAGAAGAGTTCTGGTGTCTGCTGTAGAAGTGAAGATTTGTACTTTGACCTTTAACCTCTCTGCTCTCCGGCTTTTCTTATTTCAGACCAGAAAAACATCCCAGCTGAGTCTGGACAGAACGTCACTCTGACATGTCGAGCTCCAAACAACATCAGGACTGTGGAGTGGAGCAGAGCTGACCTGGGAGAGAAATATGTTTTTTTGTATCGGGATGGGAGGAAAACAACAGTGAACCAGCATCTATCTTTTAAGGACCGGGTGGATCTACAGGACAAACAGATGAAGGATGGAGACGTGTCTGTGATTCTGAAGGATGTGACGATTAATGACAGTGGAACATACAAGTGTCGTGTCGTTGAGACAGGAACACTTGGTTTGAAGCCCATCAGCATCATCAGCCTGAGTGTTGTTGATCCTCCAGGTGAGTGAGTAGAGTTGAGTGTGTGTGTGATCAGAGGTGAAGCTGCTTCCTGGTTGTTGATGTCTGTTTCTGTTAAGAGATTTTACTGTTTCATTATACCTTTTTATAAAGTCTATGTTTTACGTCTTTAGCATACATACTGCTGCAGTGGAAAATAACCACTTTTGTGTAACCGTTTGTGAAACCTGTTTCAACTACTTTTAGAGAAAAACAGGAAACGCCTAAGGAACTTGAAACGAGAAGATTATGCCATATGCATGAGGACGAAGACGTGCAGTAGAGTTGTCAAAAGGGGAAGCACGCCTTTACCCTTAACAGAGTTATGAAACTATACATTGTGTAAACTATACATTGAGTGTATAAATAAAGAAGGCGGACTACAGTTGGGTGTGAGTCTCACTCAGAGCTCTCACCGATGTACATGTCTTAACAAGCTTGTCGTCTCTTTCCTTACTTACTGAAACGAAATGCTCATGACAGTTTCTAAAGATGTTGTTGATGAGACTTTGTAGAAAGCAGCTGGTCTGAGTGATGTGATCAGAGTGCAGTAGATAATGTCTGACAGCAGTTTGAAGAGGAAATGGATTCTGTTCTGTTCTTCACTCATCACCTACCTGACAGCTGACACCTCACACCTGTTTCTCACCTGCAGGTCCAACAGGAGGACCAGAGAAGGATGGACATGTTGGACTGAAAGTTGGTCTGTTAGTTTCTGGCGTCCTCATTGTTGCTGCTTTTGCTGGGTTTGTGATCTACAGAAAGCATAAAGGAGAAAAGAGTCAGGGTTCATACTAACCTCCTGATGATCTGCAGCACATTTAAGTATCTCAGACCTCTGAACAGCTAAACTTTGAGTCTCCTGCTGCTGTCTCAACTTCCAAGTGATGTCAGTGAACAGGGGGACAGACACCAGGGACCTCACAAAGAAATTAATTATGAAGTGTCACCATAAAATGTTATTCTGTCTTATCTCTGTGTATGGAGATGATGGAAAGTCTTTGTGAGGAATGCAGAGTAAAGAAAATCTAAGAGAAAACAGAGAATTCTGCTGATTCAACAGTTATTGTCTAATTTTGCTGCATCCAGCTTACACGGTAAAATTAGACTTGTTCATAAGTTCCAATTTTAACAAAATCGTAGTGCTTCTATCAGGCTTTAACACAGCCTGATAAAGGATACGTGGAAATTGCTTTAGTTTGTCAGTAGATCAAGTGTGAAGTGAAATTAATTTGACTGATTCAACGCTCATTCTTGGAGGTTGTTCAGCAGCGTAAATGTGACCTAAAAGGAGACCAGAATAAATTGTAAAAACATTTATACATACATGCACATATACATGCACACTCCTGTGATAATGTGATGCTCAGTTTTCACTGCTGTAACCTTCGAGCTGGGCTCGATTTATGCTTGCACATGTGAAATGTATTCCCACATGAATCTATGTTGGCCTTCAGCAAATGTTACCATGTTGAGTAAGGTAAAATCAGAGCTGCTTTCCTGATACTTTAAACTGTGACTGTAAGCTTGACACAACTTGCTAAGTCATTAATCCCACTTTTGAACTTTATTCATTGCCATTGTACAGTTGCCTGCACAGAGGAATTAGCTAGCAAGACCACAAAGGTGCAAAACCCCCAATGTCCAAACATAATATAATAAATAAGGGATGATAATGGTAAAACAAGAGATTGAGGAAGTTTCAGTGGAAACAAATCCAGGAAGTTTGAAACAGGTGTTGGGATGAAATTCATGTAATCACATATTTGCCATGTGTGGTTTGGCACTGCCAGGAGCTCTGTCATCTAAAAACACTGCATTTACTTTTACACAAGTATGAATAAACTCATGAGGAACAAAATACTGTCACAAGTGCAACCTGATTAAGAACTGATGAACAACTGCTGCAGTGTAATCCTGTAACCTGTCTGTCATTGTTTCTATTAACATGTGAGAATGATCAGTGAAAATGCTTGTTTGCAACTTACATGTGAAAATCATCATCACAGCGTTTCTGGTTTTCAGCTTTTTTTTTTCTTAAGAGGATCTTTGTGTATTTATCTTTTGTTTATATTTTGTGTATTTTTTTGAATGTCAAGCAGTCGTTTCATCGTAACACTTCTATTTATCTCTGCTATAAAAATTTGATCAGGCTTCATGTCCGTTTTCACACAGAATAAAGTCCGGAAGTATTTCTGTTGTTTGCCAGGCTTTTTCTTTCAGGCTGACTTTAACTCATCACCCTGTGACTCATCCAGCATCTGTGTGGCAGGGTGACAAATCAGGTCCAACACAGACTGCCAGCTCTGTCTGCAGTTAGTCAAATCCCAGTCATAAACTGCACACAGTCCAAAAAATCTTTTCTTTAAATTTGGCTCAATGTAAAGAGGTGGAAATACAATCCTTTTAAATTCAGAATACATTTTGCTTAACAATGGGAGGAAGAAAGCTCTCCTGGGCCTTTCTGGATGGAGTTTGCATGATCTTCCTGTGTAGGCTCTCAGCTGTCGTTAGTGTGGTTAGGTGAACTGGTGATCTAAATTGCCCACAGGTGTGAACATGAGTGTGAATGTTTGTCTCTGTCAAGCTGGTGATCTCTCTAGACTGTATCCTGACTCTCGCTCTGTGGCAGCTGGGTTAAGATGGCAGCTGGGTTAAGGTATATCCGCCGTAATGGTCGCTTTGCTCACCGCCACAACCAGTCTGACAGTCACTGATATTTATACCTGCAGGAGGCAGGCAGGAAGGAAGGAAGATGGATGGATGTAAGATGACTCATCTGGGTCAGAGGACATTAGCGCTTACATGACATTAAAAGAATTAGAGGAAACATCATAAAGTCATGGATGAACAGATTTCAGTGTGTTGCTTCCTTTGGAGGAGGAATGTATGTGAGAACCAACCAAATCAGTCTGGATATCAGGAGCAAGGAATTCATTAATTCTTGATGGTAATTAATATTTTGCCCAGATTTGGCCCAAATCTCTGAAATCTTTGGACTTGACTGACCACATTAACTGAGGGTTGGCATTAGGCTAACTGCCTCAACTCTGCCTCATATTCCCAAGTGACATTTAAACAAAGTCAGTTTAGCTTAGTTAAATAGTGTCAAATGACAACAAGAATTACCTTAAGGTACTTTATATTTTAAAGTAGAGACTACTATAAAAGAAAGAAAACTCAGCAATCAAATGATCCCCATTCTGTATGAGCAATCACTTTGATGACATTGAGAAAGAAAAACTCTCTTTTATGCAAAACCCTATAAAACCACCAGGATGAGGGAGGGGTGGCCATCTGCCAGTCAGAGATCTGCCTGGACACGTCGTGCTTAGCAGAGGAAATGGTGTAGATGAGATCCAGCTGTGTCTGTTCCTTGGAATTTTACTCTAAAAAAAGAAATCGCTGGAAATTTTTCCAAAACTCCAGAGAGCAAATTGGAATCAGGCTTCATAGCATGTATCTGTGAACAGGAGAGGGAGCTCTGCTTTAAAAGTGTCATGGTGCTGGGTCGTTGACCCAGCGTTTTGTGTTTAATATGATTATTTTCTTCTGTTCTAGTTATTCTGATTTTGGTATTCTGTGTCCTCCCCTTGTGCCCTGTTCGTGTTCTGGATTTCCTGTTTTATTCTGAAGGTCTGTGTCTGTTGTCATTGTGTTCAGCTTGTATCCTTGTATCCAGGTCGTCTTGTGTATTAGAATCAGCTGTGCTCCCACCTGTATGTCATTACCTGGTCTCCTTGTTTTTTTTTGTGTGTGTGTGTGTGTGTGTATATAGTGGGTGTCGTCGGCTCGTCTGTGTTCCACGGTGTCCTGTTCCTTGTCTGCGTCTCTCTCTGCCCCTCACCCCGTTTGGTATCATCTCAGGTTTGTTATTTAGTTTTCCCAGTTTAGGTTTCTTTAGTTACTTGTCATCCCTCACTGCCTGTTTGCCGCTTCACCACCTTGTAAATAAACGTCACTCGAATCATCAGTCATCGCCTGCATTTTGGGTTCTCCCTTCCTCCAACACCACACGGCTCGCCTCGGTAGCCGTGACAAAAAGAGACCGTGATGGATGGATGGACAAGCTTCATATCAGTAAATCAGTCTTGACATATAAAATAGGAAATAAAATATTCTGTGTCTGTCTGCGTCGGCCAGAAGAGCAATTAATTCATTGATTACTAGTGTGGTGAGTTTAATCATACACACCAACTGCTCCAAAATAAATAAAGCAATATATTAAAAGCACATTAACAGCTTTCTATACATACCACAAACATACAGCTTAAACACTGATTTCGAACAAAAAAGGCTTGAAAACCTGACTGATGACACAAAGTTTAAAACTTTCTGGGTCGCCAGAGATTGAAGTCAGTCATGTCTGAGACGAAAGTATTCAGTTTAATTTCTAAAACAGATATACTTTGTACTTAAGATGTGACTCAGCAAGTTACATTTTAAAGGTCAAAGTCAGCAACAGAAAAAGGAAAACAAAGACAAAAAGGCAAAGCAGCAACACCTTTGTAGTGTGGCCCAGAGAAGCAGTAGTAGTGGTGCAGTAGAGCTGTGAGCAACGCACCGAGGCCCAAACATTTGATTAAAAAATCATTAGTTGATTCGGAGAAGAGTCAGGAAACACGGGGCTGTGTCTTAACAGTAAAGTATTTCTCATTTTTCCTCTTGAGGCCTTTTAAGAAGTGAAACATCCTCTTTTAGCGCTGCAAAGAGCAGCAGACAATGGAAACAAATGGGCACGTTCATCATTTTGGGGGAAAAAAACTAACAAAAACTTGCAGTGACACACATGTTACAGGTTGCTCCAGTGGTGTGATGTTGACCCTGGCTGATCCATACTGAGCAAGTTCCAGGATGACTCTGTGGGCGTTTCTCAATATGCGTACTTGTGCGTACTTGCGTTCTCGTGTACTCGTGATACGTCATCAGTCGGAGACCAAGTACTGTTCCAATTCGAAGTACGCATTAAGCCGAGAACGCGAAAAAGTCCCGGATGTGTTCTCGATCCGCCCGTTTTATCGAGCATGCATCGGTGTGGACTTGGGACAGCTATATATCCCAGAATGCATTTCGTCCAAAACTCAACAGCAGACTCCCGGACTCAATGTGATTAGAGGATCACCAGTGGGTCCTTTGTCCCTCCTTGGGGGGAAACTCCCACTGGGTTTAAATCTGGGACTCTCGGCCATTTGACCTTAGAACTGAAGAAGCTTCTCGGATGAGAGGTGAAACGTCTTCAAGCAACTTAAAGAAGTCCAGACGCTTTTCTTTGCAAACTCCTTTGACCATGGTAACTGGACTGTGAACTCACAGAATGCAGGCTGCATAAACCATATTTTACTCTCACCTAACACTCAAAGCACTTTGCACTCCAAGCTGTAACAGCAGACACATTTTAACATCTAGGTTATATGATACACAGCCCTGCTTTAAAATTATTCAGAAAAAACAAAGAAAAACAAAAACTTCTAAATAATCTTGGTGTAAAGTCGACTTCCACATGGTCGATTGCGCATGGCTGGAAAACAAAGGCCTCCAAAAAGCAACTCTTGTTTACTTAATCCCAAAGAAGAAAAGAATAGCATTCTGTCCTTGCTTATAGCCATATGTTTTCCATCTTATTTTCTGGTTCTTGTTTGTGCTGTGATTTCTTTCATGATCATCTACTAAACTAAAACACATACTTTTTACTTTGATTTGTAGTGAGCCTGTGATAGACTGATGAAACACATCTGAATTACACTGGAGAGAAATGATTGTGAAATTTTCCATCTGTTCCCTCTCTCAGAGAAACATTATCTCTTACAGTGTTTTCCCTCCTGTAACTAAAGGTCAAAGGTCAAGTGAAGGCCTGCATGGGCTGTGCAAATAGAAGCTCCTCTGCTGCCACCTCCTGGCCGTTATTAAGCAGTGAACGATGTCTGTTCATAGCGCTTACACTCACCGGCCACTTTATTATGTACATTTGATACTACTAAGCTGGACCCCTTTTACTTTAGGAGCTGCCTTTTTTCTTTGTAGTATACAGACAACAAGCTGGTGGAAATAATACAAAAGCATCACACAGAAGATTTATTGGCTGCACATCTGTGATGTAAATCTCGTTCCACGACGATCCCAAAGGTGCTCTGCTGGATTGAGGAAACCATTTTGACATGATTTGAGCTTTGTGACATGGTGTGTTGTGATAAAAAGTCATATAAATTTTTTTTTATTTTTATATGACTTTTTATCACAACAACACAAAAAAAAAAAGAAAAAAAAAGTCATATAAAAATTTGTCTCACAACACTACACCACCACCACCAGCCCGAACTGATGATGGAAGGCAGGGTGAAGCCATGACCTCCCATCCAAATGTTGCAGAAAAACGGAGACTCGTGAGACCAGGCAACATTTTTCCAATCTTCTAATGTCTTTTTTAGTGAGCTCATGTGAACTATAGCCTCAGTTTCTTCACAGCAGTGACTTCTACTTCCTCTTCTTGCCTGGAAGTTGAGGATCACAGTTATTTAGGCGATAACCTGGCTGATTGTGGCTCAAGAGTTGGCAGTTCGTCTTGTAACCAGAAGGTTGCTGGTTTGAGCCCTGGCTCCGACAGTCTTGGTCGTTGAGTCCTTGGGCAAGACAATTCACCCATTACCTACTGGTGGTGGTCAGAGGGCCCGGTGGCGCCAGTGTCTGGCAGCCTCGCCTCTGTCAGTGTGCCCCAGGGCAGCTGTGGCTACAATGTAGCTTGCCATCACCAGTGTGTGTGTGAATGGGTGGATGACTGAATGTAGTGTAAAGTGCTTTGGGGTCCTTAGGGACTAAGTAAAGCACTATAAAAATACAGGCAATTATCATTTAATCAACCTCAATAACCCTGTGGAAAGGATGAGACGCTGGAGGTCTCCAAATTTTCTCAGATTAGATGAGGACAGATGCTGTAGATATCCTCAATATGGAGAGATCCTCAGATTAAACCTTATTTGTTTTATTGGTTTCATTTTGATTCAGAATAATTTGACCTATCAGAGACCAGCAGCTTGATTCTGGTGGTTGGATATAATAATGTCTAAAAAAAATCTCACAAACTTGTGTTTTTGGACACTAAATGGGGACCCGGTAACAGATACGATAATGTTTGGAACTTATCCGAAACATTTCCATATCTAAAATCTTCCAGGCCTTTTTACAATTGATCATAAGAGCAGCTTCAGCTGTTCCACTGGAACAATGTCTAACTGGCATCTGTGAAGCCCCACACTTACTTCAGTCCTTACTCTGTACTTCTAAATATCAGCTTTAAACTGAATGTATCATGTGAATTGTTGCATCATTTAACCCCATCTGTGATTCTTTTACCTCACCTTCTTCTGAATATCAGATTTTCTCCTGAGTAATTACAGTATTTTAGTAATAAATAAATAAAATTTGCCAGATCTGTGTCATGGTTGACTCAGGGAGCAAACTGAGACAGCACATACTGAATTTAAGAACTTTATTTTACAAAAGCAAAATTGTAAGTCATCATTATCCTTACTAAGTACTGGAGCTACATCGTGACATTAAGGGGACATCAGGGAAACATCAGACATGATGGGCTTGGAGTATTGAGTGTAGGGAGACAAAGGAGTGATGGCTCAAAATGACTCCTGGCAGTTCTAAGTGATTAGCTCTAATGTTTGTAAGAACTTTCAATGAGTACGATGTGATCAAAAACATCTGCAGGTACATTCAGTGTTGATATTTGACACATTTGAACCACAAGGTACAAAATCAACTGATGTGTGTGGACTCGCAAATTTTGAAGCCAGCATGATAACCTTATCCAACCGGTGATGTGGAGATCCAGCTTATTTAGATCTGATTAACATCAGTTCACTAAGAAAAAAGATCCCCTGAAAAGATTAGAATTGTTGAGACAGAGTTTAATACACTGAATCATCTGAACAGCAAGACAACACATACACAGAACAGCAAGACAACATATAGCAAAGCAAGCAAAGTAGAGTTTTACGCACAAACAGCAAAGCCACACAGACATGGAGAGAAGGACAACAGCCCTGGTGGATCCTCTCTCTATGGTGGCCGTTAACTGCCCCTGCTGCTGGGTAACTTTCCACTTGTCCTCCAGCCAGAAACAGCAGGTGCAGGGTCAGGTACAGGCCAAGGTCCTGCCAGGGGCTGGTCAGGACTCTCACTAAGGGCCATCTGCAGAGGGGCGACCTTTGAATAACCCTTAGCTTAGCCTTATAGGTCACAACGCGGTCAAACATGGCACATTAATCAAATTTATTAAATCTTATAACAAGCAGTATGCATCAACAGGTTCTCATACAGGAAGTAGCATAATTGTATGATATACGTGTGAATAATACTTAGTTTAAAAGATGTAGTTCAGTTAAGTTACATGCAATTTAAATTTATTGGGTAAATGTTTAACATGCTGATTCTGATACAGTGGCTTCTCGTTTATCGTGGGAGTTCTACCTACCTTTAGCATGCCCAGAAGTCCAACTTTTTGTGCGATGGTTCACATCTTCCTCTGCCCTGTGGGTGCTACCACAGGTGCCTTTGACGGTGCAAAATGTTTTGTCGACATTATTGTGTTTGTTGGGGAGAAAACTTACAAACACACAGTACAGCACTTCAGAGTCACACTGCTAGCGATCGAAGATTCATGGAAATTTGAAAAGCTGAACGCATTCTGTGCTGTACAGGAGACACGGATGAGATTGATTGACAATGGTCTACAGCCAATCAGGACGCAGAACACAATGCGCTGTAAAAAAAAAAATCAAAACAGCATGCAAAATTGCACTAGAAACAGCAAGGTCGTGAAAGGTGAACTGCGTTATAGCGAGGGACCACTGTATATAAAAGCATTCCAGTGTAGTGTGTTTATAGTGTAGGTGTACAGAATGGTGCACATATGTTTAATGCTGGGTTGAGCTGTAATAGTTATCCTCGGTCAAAGAAGAGGCTGACATCCAGGGAGTAGATTGTAACAGGTGGAGTTTACTTGCACTCAGATTGATGCTACAGGGAGATATGGCATAGTGTAGGAGGATGTGGAGGGGTGATGTGGGCTGGTTCCTGTGATCAAGAAGAGGAAATAATTAGAACATGAATACAGATTAAAGGGTCATAAAGCTGGCAACAAATTCCTCCACAACAACTCTACTAAGGCAGTGCATCAATCTGATACCACTTCTTAAGAGGGTTCACATTTATTAAAGCACTACTCAAATTGGGCCACAAGATGGAACTCCAACACAGGGGACGAATATTTATATCGAGGTAAGCAGTCAGCCCTCTAGTTAGCCACCATGTAATACAATAATATTACAACATGCAAGTAACAGAGTAAAGCATTGTAAACATGGAATATTAACTCAAGTTTATGTGACGCACACCATTCACAACAAACACAGGATGAGCTATTCACTTTCCTTCCCAGCTGCTCTCTCCTCTGTTATATTAGTGACCAGTTCAATGGTTCATGCAGCGCCCTCTGGTGGTTGTGCATTGTGTGTGTTGGGGGGTTGCAGCCTGGCAATAAAGGAAGGGAGTCACCACGTTAAGACAGAGCTGTGCTTATCTAATTAATATTGCCACTATTATAAACCCCAGATCTAGCAAAACATCCTCCTCTCTCATCAAGTCAGGCTATAACTCCCCCCCCCCAAAAAAAAGAGAAGAAGGGACACTACAGATGAGCAGTCAGGTTACATCCTCTGTTTCAACCTGTTTTTTTTCTTAAATTATTTATACATTTGTATAGATGACCTCCTTGACTTACTGATGTCACAACCCGGCTCAAGGACATGAGAAGCAAGTGGGAGACCACACACAAGCTTTTAAAGGCTGTAAGATATTTTTAATGAAAATAAGGTGAAGCAACTAAACACAATTTAAAGGACATAACAGCCATAACTGAAGCCTCAAATGAACATGATGGGTACCAGACAGAGAGAGACAGAGAGAGAGCCCGAAGGTTCAATCAAGGTGTCTTTATATGCTGGGACTGGGAGTATGCTGGGACCCCCCCCCCCCCATAGAACAAAACACAATCATTTACATTATGAATTTGCATCTAGAAGAACATGTATATATTAAATCCATAACATATATACACACACATATGCAACCTCATTTTCAACACCTTTTGAATGCTCAAAAGTCCTTCCATCTTTAGCTCATCTCCAACTTCAGCAACCTTGGTACCTAGGAGCAATTTAAGAAGAAGGAAAACTCTACTGGAGAGGACATACTTCAAAGCATATGAGGAGTGTAGCTGCTGGTTACAGGAGCACGGGACAAGGCATCTGCCAAGACATTATCTTTGCCCTTAATGTGCTGAATGTCCAAAGTGTAAGGCTGCAAAAAGAAAGCCCACTGCATGAGCCTCTGATTCGGGTTCTGCAACAAATTCAAGAAGGTGAGAGGGTTATGGTCAGAAAATACATCAATTGGTCGAGAAGAATCCAAATATACTCTAAAATGCTGCAAGGCCAAAACTACTGCCAAAGCTTTTTTTTCAATGACTGTATAATTCAGCTGATGGGAGTTGAACTTCTTGGAAAAGAAACTAACTGGATGTTCAATACCTTGCTTGTCAGCTTGGACTAGAACAGCACCTGCACCAATGTGGCTTGCGTCCACATACAGCCCACATACAGCTTGAAGGGCTGATCCAGACGGGGTGCTAAGAGCACAGGTTTAGAACACAATAAAGCTTTTACAACCAACAAACGAGGGGAAGCCCAGCTTTATGATGACGGCACTGCAATGTTGTTTTCCAACATGTACTGAACTTCCTGCTCAATTATTTTCCTCTTTTCCTCAGAGACGCTGTAGAACCTCTGGCGGATTAGTTTTGCATAACCCACATCAATATCATGCTCTATCAAAGTTGTTTTAGAAGGTGTGTCTCTAAACAAAATTGGATACTTTTTAATTAATGCAGATGTAACCCATATCGACTACGCACTGTCATATGACCCACGTCAGTTGATTTGAGGTCCCTCTCCTGATTTGCTCCTTCCACGTCGCGGCAAGTATGAAAACCGGCTGTGGAGGGACACTTCCGGGTTCGACTCCTGTTGTGGCTGTAAGCTTATGGCGTTTAGAACGGCGTTGGAAAACAAAGCGTTTTCTCCACTCACTTCGTCTATAAAATCTTATCACCTCAGCGGTAAGTGTCTTTAACGTCTACGAAAAACAACCTTTTAATTGTCAGTAACGAGTCGATCATTTCCGCGTTTAAAAATGACTTTGTTCGGCTGCGTTCCCACCGCGAGCAGAACTCCGCTTCGAAAACTGCTTTTTTTAAACACTTTTATTTATTTAAGCACTTAAATGGGCTTTCTTTTAAACGAAGTGCAATTTACTGATTATTGTTGTGTGTTGCCTTGAATTCAGCTATGCTGTCTGTTAGACAGTTGTTTTTCTTTGTCATTTTTGCATTTGTTTGTAGTAAATGCTACTGGAATGTATAGATTATGCTACGTAGCCAAAATGATTAATAATTTAACTATTGTACCTTTTGAAATATGCTGATGATGCTGCATGATTTACATTGTTGATTAGAATTGCAGAAATTTTTTTTTTTTTTTTTTTACCGGTAAACTGAATTGAACTTGATGTGCTAATGGACATTTGTCTGGCCTACAGGTCAGGTTTTTCTTCCACACTGAATTGATCTTCTTCATATTGAAGTGGTGAGCCGGTAGGACCGTTCTTTTTCCCTCTTTTCATCCATCTTTGCCATCTTTGGATTACGGACATATTTTCCTCCTTACATGAAGCTGGACCCCAAGGAGGAATTCCTTAAAACTGAACTTTAAAAAAAGAATCTTTAAAAAGGACCAAAAGGACTCTTAACAAAAGGCCTCTTGCACAGAGAATCACAGGATTAACTTATTAATTAATTAATTAATTAATTGTGGGCATTTATTTATGTTGTGTTTTGTATTAATTATATTGTTACATTTCCCCTTTCCCCCATTTATTCAGTATATTTTTGGTTTTTCCTAAACAAGAATTTGCAGTCTCTGGTCTCGTCATTCACACCATCTAGGCTCCATAAAGAACTATTTCTTCTTGCGCGTCAGTCAGTAAACTCACCCATTGAAATAAAACTAGCCCTTAATAACTTTGCGTTACACAGACAGTTCTGCACGTTTGTCAGCAGGCAAATGGCCCAACAGAACATCCAAGTTCTGAAGAGTTTCTGAATTCTTCAGATGACCATCAGGTGCTGCCCCCCCTCCCACACACACACACACACACACACACACAACCTGACTGCGCCATTGTACAAGCAGTCAACGCTGGACTCGATGCGGAAGGCGAAACGAGAGAGCCTGATAGACCAACAGATAAAGGACGAACATGATATGGTTTTAACAAATTAACATGGCAAAGTGTATCCCCCCCCCCCCGGCGATCTGGGTTAGCAATCAGGTAATTCTGTTCAGACAGTTTCTGTACCACGGTGTAAGGCCCGCGCCTGGAACGGTGACCCTGCAATCGGCAGCAAAGCCAAAACCTGGTCGCCCTCACTAAACTGCTGCTTTTCAGAACGCCGGTCATGAAAATATTTCATCCTGACCTGAGCCTTTTCAAGGTTCAGTTTTGCCAACTGACCTGCCATATACAGACTGTGCCGAAAACCATTAACGTAATCTATCAAGTTCACTGGTGGTTCACCTGATAGCCACTTATCACACAGCACTTTCAAGGGTCCCTAAACCTTGTGTCCAAAGACCAAGTCATTTGGGCTAAACCCTGTACTCTCCTGGCAAACTTCTCGCGCTGCCAACAGAAGCCACGGTAAACCTTCCTCCCAGTCACTCCTCATTTCTGTGCAATAGGTACGTAACAAGGACTTCAGCGTTTGATGGAAGTGCTCTAAAGCACCTTGGCTCTGTGAATGATAAGGAGAGGCTTTATTATGTGTGATGTTCAACAGCTTGAGAACTTGGGCAAATAGATTAGATGAAAAGTTTGATCCCTGGTCACTCTGAATAATCTTCGGTATGCCTAATATAGAAATAAACTGTGTCAAAGCCTTCACCACAGACTTGGCTGTGATGGTACGCAGCGGATATGCAGCAGGATAACGCGTAACCTGGCACATTAGTCAATGATCAAATGTTCAAATGGGTTACTCACAGCAGGGATGGGACAAAGTGGAGCAGGTTTAATAGACTAATTTGGCTTACCTACAATTGGGCAAGTATGGCAGGTTAGAGCAGGGCGACATGACCAAAAATATTTATCACGATATACATTTGAAAATTTGCGATAACGATATAATTGACACAAGACAAAATACTTAACTCCACAACTTGATTAATGCAAAAAACCCCATCAATATATTTTCACTTAAACAAGAAGCTGTTTTTATGTGCATTAAAGCTATATAAAAATTTAACAGTGCAAATGTAAATTCCTTTCTGACAGTTTAACCAAAAGGCATTTCCAGTGGAAATTGGCCGACATATCCTCAGCGTAACCATGTATAATATCCACAACTTAAAGAGGTTATACACACACAATACGGTAATATTACGTTGAAGCACAGTACGTATCATTCCACGAGGCGCCTGCCTACGATAGCTGTAATGCTCCACAATCCATCAAGCGGTGCAGGTTCGTAGCTTAGCAAAGTTGTACTAAAACATTTGACAGATTTTCGAGGGCCGTGTACCACATAAAATCGTTTCGATGTCAGTAAACACAACCAGAATTCATACATAAGGCACACGGGATTATAAGGGGCACTGTCGATTTTCAGAAAAATCAAAGGATTGATTTTAAGTGTGCCGTATTTTCCAAAAAACCGTGTTTTTTGGAAAATACCGTATAGCATGCTCTACCAAAAACAGTGCTTTGTTGTGTATCTGACAGACGAAAGTTAAACCAGTTCCACACCACTGCAGTTGCAGCATTTTTACAAAACAATTCTGGTTCATCCGTTTCATTCAGCGATCCGCTTTCGCCCTTGTCATTCTCCGTCGCCGCCATGCTTTTTCTGCCATGTGCATGGAAAACAAAGGCACTGCACATGCATGTTTTACCCATATTCTATCGTGATATTTCATTTCTTATCATTGCTCAACATTATACTGGTATTACCGTGAACGGTATGATATGGCCCAGCCCTATGGCAGGTCTTAATGTAAGCTGAAACATCACGCTTAAGACGTGGCCAAAAGAAGTAGCGTAAGATGTAATTCTAAGTCTTTGTCACTCCCAGATGCCCGCACTTATCATGAGAACACTTTAACACAGGTGTCCAAACTTTTTTCACTGAGGGCCACATGCATAAAAATATAGGAGGGGCTGGGCCACTTACTAGAAATTAGATATGTGACCTTAACTTTAGTGTATTAAAGTTAGAAAAATCACTTAAAAGTGGTCAAATATGTTATATTGTTGAATATAATTAAAGACAAAACTGCCTTCATCACAACTTTCCATAAATGGATCTTTATTGATTTATTCAGAAAAAGCTTTGGTAGCTCATTCTCAGAACAGCAGCAGATTTCTTCTTAGACAGAAGATTTACAGCACAGAGAAAAAACATTAAAGGGGAAAATGGGACGGGTACATTTCAAGCTTGTTATTAGGCTTAGCAACACACCTATTAACATTCGTTTGAAACTGTTATCAACATTAACAGACTGAACTGGACTTAATAACAGGAGTGCATATAATTTTAGTAAATTATTCTGGTGAGTATCAGCTGCGCTGGGTATGTAAATCGGGCCATCCAGCTGCGGTGCTGATCCACTTGTGCCAAAAATCTGGACAAATGTCACTTGATCAAGGAGCAGGTCTGCATCAGATGAGATCAGCTGACTTTGCGTGTGTGTGTGTGTGTGTTTGTGTGTGTGTGTGTGTGTGTGTGTTAATAAGAGAAACGCATAAGAAAGTGGTGCACAAAAGCAGGGTAGTGACAGAATTGATGCGCATTATTGATATTTGAAGCATGTGTACCTGCACATGCATGCTTATTAACACACAGTACTGTAGGATAGCTAACATTTACTTTAATTTCTGCTCTGGCTCAGCACCAGTGTAGGATGCACAGGCCTGATGTTTGGTTTCATAATGACGTCGTACATTATACTCTTTCATAACTGCCACAGTTTCAGTGCAGATCAAACAGACACACTTCCCCTTGAATTCTTTGAAAAAATATTCACTCTCCCACAGTGTCTGAAATTTTCTGCACTCACTTTCACCTTTTGCTTCTTTGGTTCTGCCATGTTTAGTAACTTGGGGTAAATTTCTTCTGTGATTGTCCTTTTTGGTGGAGCAACTGATTGACAGCAGCTCCCCCTGGTGTTAAAACTAAGAAGTGCAATACACAAGCAAAAGTTGAAGTGCGGGCCCTATTCTATTTATAAAATTACTTGGCTAATTTAAAAATGGACATGGGCCGTAGTTTGGACACCCCTGCTTTAACACCTCGTCACAGAATTTAGTTGGAATCTGGACAACTGGACTTCTAACAGAGTCCAACCCTTGCAGACTCCACTTTCAGACTAGTACATCCTTCTGCAGAAAATAACCTGAGGCCGCATTTCTAGCGTCATCACTAGGTTGCACTTTGTGAAGCAGCTCAGTCAGTGAAGCATCAGCATGCTGCTTGAATTAACTCTTGCTGGGAAACTGACAAATGTTCAGGAACAATCAAATCTGGTTCAACCTGACACTCTTCTGCTTGAGTTACAGGCTCTCCAACCCTTTTAGCTGCAGCCCTTGTAACAGCACAAACTGCAAAGTCAGAAAAAACCTGTTGACACCCATGAGTCATTCAGAACTCCAGATTTAACAGACAAAGAACTGTCAGCCCAGACTCTATTTCCAGCCAAATCATTCCCCAAAATCACATGTACGCCCTCAAGTGGCAAAGCAGGACGAACACGAATGCAGATATCATCATCATCATCATCATCATCATCATCATCATCATCATCATCATCATCATCAAAACTGCATAACAGCCTGACTTTACACAACGGGGTGCAGAGTGGTTAAACCCATGCCTTGAACAAGTACACACTCGCCAGCAGAGATGGGCAGTAACGTAATCCGATTACTTTTTTCAAGTAACGAGTAATGTAAGGGATTACTATTGCAAAAACGGTAATTAGATTACCGTTACTTTCACGTAGGAATGCTGCGTTACTAAAACCAGGCGAAGCGATCAAAAGTCTGGCTGTACTTCGCAGCAAAAGATGCAAACTCAGCAGCCTGCAACAAGTGCTTTAAGCTGATACTGTGATACTGTCAAAGGAGGTAACACCTCAAATCTGATGAAACACCTGGCGACGCATAGCATTTTTTTTTTTTTTTTTTTTTTAAAGCCGAGAAATGCGCCGTGTTTGACAGCTTGCTGCGAGACCTCACACCGTGCACATCTACTGCGGGTGTGGTGCCTGTTATCGGACCCGGAGTTAGCAACATCCCCCAAGAACCCGAAGAGTAGAGTCCTGGCCCCTAGCCCTGCCAGTGTAGCAGAAATGATGACGGATGATGATGGCAGCAGCAGCCGTTCTTCTCTGCGTGAGTAGCTTAATGTTGTTCGTGTGTAATTTACGTTGAGTACGCTAACCACATTATTACATTAATGCATGTAAGGTGAACTAGCAAACACCGTCGTAGTTACATGCGGCTGTCTTCTTGTTTGATGGCAGATACTCCCTTCACCCTGGCCAAAAAGGCTAAAATGACCAAAGAAAAAGTGGAAAACAGCTAAACATGACAGGTTTTTGGACAAAGTTTGTGTTTTGTCTTTTTTTTCCTCCATTGATTAAGCACTGCTTGCAGCCAAGAGTGATACCATATATGCCCTATAGCTGCAGAAAAGGCTAACATTGTTATCTTTTTACAAAAAAACCCAGCTGAACATGAGAGGTTTTTGGACCAATTTTGTGTTCTCCACTCTTTAAGCACCGGTTTGAGCACCGTTTAAGCACCGGCACCGTTTCAAAAGTACCAGTTTGGCACCGGTATCGGATAAAAACCTAAACGATACCCATCCCTAGTCAGGAGTCACTTAAAGGCCATAGATATATGATGTGTATGGGTAAACATTAGTGTGTGCATGTAAATGTGTGTGGGTGTTGGTATCTTGCAGAGAGCTTTATAAAGGGAGATGTAAGGTACCAGGATGCAACGGTGCTCCAAAAATCAGACGACAGGAATAAAAACACAAATGAATCTGATTCATGAACCTCCACATAAAACAGACTGTCAGTCACCTCCTGAGCCACATCCGCTTTGTGGTTCATGGTTCAATCGCTGGCCGCTCCAGTTTAGATACCAGAGTATCTTTTTGCAAGATACTGGAGGACATCAAGTAGCTCTGCTGTGTTCATCAGGGCATGAAGGAGTGGGTGTGAGAATGAACAGGTGAAACGATCCAACAAGAACAGTGAGTACTTAAATAAGCCAAATGGCTGTGACACAGGCTTTTATATATAGAAGGAGAAAAATACAGAGAGGAAGCGGACGTGCTTTATTTGCTGTCACTGATAACAGATGAGAAAGGGCAGATTACTGAGAGGAACAAACAAGAAAATGTTTCTGCTTCAACTGTTCTGTGTAAATTCTCTCTGGTTGTTTGAGTGTCCATATTTTAGTCGGGTTATTATTGGAGAAGACAAGAGAAATTTAGATCAGACTGAATTTATTAATGAAGGTAATTCTTGTGTCCATATTTTGGCAAATCCAACACTGAACCAGTTTCACGAAACTTAGCAAGGAGTTTGCTGACTGTAGCATGGGAGATGGGTGTTCTCGTAGGGCAGTGGTTCCCAAACTTTTTTTGCCAGGCCCCCCTTTTTTACAAGAAAAATGTTCGTGCCCCCCCCACCACCTAACCCCCCCCCGGCACAAACACATCCTCCAAACAGACACACCCATATTTTGTTTACAAACTCCATTGCGGTTTATTTCACACCTCAAACATTTAGTAAACAATTAAGCAAATACAAGTAAACGGCAATAAATTACAGGTAGTAATAAAATATACTACTAACTCGTTTACGCTACGTCCACACCTACACGGGTATTTTTGAAAACTCAGCTGTTTCTATGCGTTTGGGCTTTTCGTCCACACGTAAACGGCGTTGCGATTCACCGAAAACAGATTTTTTTTTAAAACTCCTTTTTTGCGTTTACGTGTGGACGAGGATTACAGAGTTCGTCACGCAACATCAAAGGTATGTGCCTCTTTTCACGTCACGCTGTGCGCCACGTTATTGTTTACATGAGATGAATTGCAGAATGGCAGACAGAGACAAAAATACTGTTACTGTTAATCTGACTATCTGCAGGTTTTACACGCTTACATACACACACGCAGTTACTGTCCCTGCATTTAGAAAGGCAGAGGCGTCACGGTGTGATTATTTTACATGTAGTTGTTTTTTTTTTCCCTGTGTAATAATATTCAACATTGCTGTCAATATATTTTTCAAAAAAATGCCTCTCTGTGCAAAATGGGTTTAAACACATAAACAGCTGTGGTTTACTGTTTGTCCGTGATTTGAACAGGGGGAACAAATTACGGCAGGATCAGCCTGATATTATTTGTATCCCACTGTAACTTTACTGCATAAAGAGAGATGTGTATGCATGTTTAAAAATTGTCAGAGATCATTTCACTGCTTTTAAAGTGAACAGTTCACCTGATGTTGACTTTAAAGGACTTTAGATACTAGTTGTGTGTCTGAGGGAAAACACTAGTATTTTACTATTTATGTATCACTGCATATTCACAACCGGTGAAAGTTTTAAGCTACAAGTACAGTAAACCTGATCTGAAAAATTAAATACTACAGGTTCATGCTGTGTAATTGTGTGTTGAGTATGAATAGCTGCATCAAGAATAGGTGAGCCTCTTTTAAACACAAACAGCATTTGCACAAATTGTACATGTCCTGTGTGTAAAACCATTTACACTTAAATAAAGGACACAAGTGCTTTTCTGACTACACATTCGTTCTTGTTCACATTACTGTTTTTAAGGGAACATGCTTGATTTCTTTTTACTAAGTAAAGAGCAGCTGTACCTCTGGACCTGTTTGGTCTGATGTCTGTTTCTCGACGATTGATGTTGTCTGCTCTCACTGATAAATAGACCGTAGCTGGATCACACCCTGCACAATAAAACAGAGGTCATCAGTGCAGAGTGAAGCTTATAAAAGTGCTGTCAGTATTCAGGATGTGTGTTAAAAGAAGACGATCATGAAAAGATTTCTTAGAAACTGCCAACATGTCTCAGAAGCCCTGTGGTTGCTTCATCTGTCTCAGACAAACACCCACCTGTTGTTTCTGGTGATTCATCTTTAACACCAGAAGAAAACACATTTTACTGCAAAGTACCACATAGACCCACACTTTGTTACACTATATACACACTATCATCAGCACTCTGTCATACAGAAAAAGCACGTGATCCATTTAAAGTTTACTAAATGATTTTCATGCAGATTTTCAAGAACGTCATTGATACTGTGTCTATTTAATGGAGAAAGAGTCATTAAAGACTTCTATTCTCTTGTTATATACAAAACATTTGACCATCTATTGATTTCTTATTGAAAGTGCATTAAAAGACTTGTCTCAACTGTTTGTTAATAACTAATAATGTCTCTTTTCACTTCTGAGTACGTTGTTTGGTCCTCATCAGTACTGTGGTGTCTTTTCACCATCACACATCAGTTCAGTGGAAACAACAAGCTGCTGCGGGTTTCACGTTGGACAGTTTGACAGCCGGCCAACACATAAGGTCCATTTACTTTAACGATGATTTTATGCAAACTGCTAATGTCATCGATGCAACTTCCATTTTCTTGTTTTGTATAATTGTCTACCATCCCTCATGGAGCTTGCTCATTTCTTATGTTACCTAACTACACATCTAAAGAAGTAGACTTAATTTCCTTTGAAAAAAGCGCCTGTTTGGTCTGATGTCTGTTTGTTTAAAACTCATGCTGTCTCTTCTCACTGATGTGTAGATTGTAGCTGGGCCACACATACAATAAAACACAGAGAGAGACCATGACAGCATTTATGTAAAAGTTCAGTCAGTATATAGACTTTGTGTTTAAAAAAAGAAACACTATTATTTCCCGTGTATCATTATAAGAAGATTCAGCAGCTTTCAGAAGCTCTGTGGTCATTTAGTTTGTTACAGAGAAACACCAACCGCTTGTTTTTTGTTTCTTTTTTTGTCATTCACAATTAACAGCGGAAGAACAACCTACACTGTATAGACTATACAGACACTATCATCAACACTGTGAAGATTATCTACAGACGTGTTCAGAGGAAACAACAGGAGGAAGTAGTTGCTGAGGTTTTACATGCACAATTTAAAACACACAACACCATTAATATTGTGAAATTTGTTAAATGCTGGTTCTCACTTGGCTTTAGGTTTGAATGTAAACTTGTCTCGGTGTGTTAAAGACTGATTTCTGTCTTACATTCACCAAATGTTGAGAGTAAGAAGAATTTTGACATGCTTTAAATTAATGTTATGCACCTTTTTGCAATGGTTTAATGAAGACCTTCAACTATGCAGCAACATGTGAACAAACCAGTAGTGGATCTAGGATTTTTCTGAGTATGGGGACATCAAGGGGCGACAGTATTCAAAGAGGGGCCAAGTATTAGTCCAACATCATCCAACAGCATGTGCAGTGTTCATTCTAAGTTGTATTTCCTTTTTATTTCTTTGTGTACATGTCTCTGCTCAGCTTGGGTCGGCAGGGATGCTAGCATAGAGAGGAGGTAAGATGAAATAATCAGACATTTCTAATAGAAATAAAATAAACTGATTAAAAAAAAAAATCATAGAGGAGACTCGGAGTGTTACCTTTGGCTCTGCGTCGATATAAAGACACCATGAGGAGAGTGGAGATGAAGTATGGACAGAACACCAGCAGGTGACAGACAACTCTGAACACAAGGTTGAGGGAGGGGGGGAGGGGGAGGGGGAGGGGGGGGTCGGGAGGTGGTGCTGAGGATGGGTGTAGGATTGTGTTTGCTGGCCTACCTGCAGAGAGCAAGGTTATTATCGTTAACGAAATAATGAAAACAAGAAGTGAAAAAACATTTTCGTTAACGGAAATAAAAATAAAAACAAAAAAAGGAAAACTAACTAAAACTGTAATGAGTGTTCACAAAACTAACTAAAATTAACTGAATTTATAGCAAAAATGCGTTTAGTTTTCGTTGATGTTTGCGTGTCATACAATAGTCAAGGGTGAAAATGAAGTTTAGTTTCCAGGTTTTTTTCTTGCTGTGTCTCATTATGCCAGCAGGTGGCAGTACGTTAGTCTGTGTCGCTGCTCCGTCCACGCGCAGAATCATGTCAGGAAAAGTCTGGAGAAAGCGCCAGAGTCCAATTTGGGATTACTTTGAATGTGACTGTGTTTTGGATAAAGCAAGTGTCTTGTGGTGGAAAGAGACAAATTATGAGGGACATTTCTAAAAGGAAAAAAATCCCACAAACCTTAAAGTGCACTTGAAAAGCTCACACAAGAAGGCTAACCTAGCTTACCTTGAGAAGGTAAGGGAGCACGCCCAACCCTCATCCCCAGAAACAGACGCTAACCCCAGGCAAGGCAGCGTGATGCATCCCGAGACAACAGGACTGGGATATCTACATAACTGTGTGAGTCAATTGCCTTAACACCCAGTGCTGCAAGAGTTAACAGTCTCATTGGGGCCAAGATATACATTTTATAGTTGCCTGGTATAAGTGGTTGTTCATCTGTTTAAAGAAACCATAGGTGGGAATGTGAGTTGTCTGTCTCTGCGTGTTAACCCTGCGACAGACAGGCGACCTGTCCAGGGTGCAGGGTATGGTAGCTGGAATAGCAACATACCCAAGGATAAGCAGAAGAGCATGGCTGATATGATGAAACTGGGATTTTGTTACACTTAATTATTGCAAACACAACTAAAACTATAACTGAAACTAATCAAAACTAAACTGAAACTAAGGATTTTCAAAAAAATAAAAACTAAACTAAACTAGCAAACAATTGGTAAAAACTAATTAAAACTAATATAAAATTGAAAATCTGAAGTCAAAACGAAATAAAAATAAAAACTAATGAAAATTGCAAAACTATTAAAACCCTGGCAGAGAGAATCCCACCTGTTCAGGTGAATTTGTAGGTGAAATGATGGAAATGGTAAAATGTGAGTGAAGCTCCTCACCTGTGACAGTGATCCAGCTGGATGGAGACTCTCCATGACCGCTGATGTCACACTTGTAGAGGCCTTCATCAGACCTGGAAACATGCTGGATGGTCATGTGACCTGTAGGCTGCTTCCTGATGAGGGAGCCATCTTTATAGAAAGCAGCTGTGATGTTGGAGGGAGTGGTCTTTGTTTTACAGAGCAGAGTGACGTCATCTCCCTCCATCACAGGGAGGACAGGACTCTGCAGGATCACTGATCCACCTCAACACAGAGACAAACTACAGCATTTCATCCATTTACACACAGCTTCATCAACACTAACTCCACACACTCAGCTTACCAGTGACTGTCAGGTTAACCATGTTACTGATGGGACCCTCTCTGGACTCACACCAGTAAACTCCACTATCCATTGGGTCGATGTAGCTGATGTTACAGGAATAACCAGCTGGTTTTTCCCACCCATCTCCACACGGAGCCGTCTGTTGTGTCTTTGGGTTTCTCCTCAGAGTCCATCCAGCAGAGCTGTCGTCCTCCTCACAGCTCAGAGACACAAACTCTCCCCCAAACATCTGAGAGCTGCTGGGACTCACAGTCAGAAGAGCTGTGACGAAAATCTGTATTAGTATATTTATATTATATTTTTCATAACACTTAGGGCTGAAATAACATCCCTGGTGATCATTATTAACTATGTCAAACAACAGCACCTTCATCGTGATCAAACTTTAACAGAACTTTTGGGTTGACAATATTCATTCATATTCACGAGAGTCAATATATTTTAATCTTTAAAATGTGTCGTTTATTTCAGGTTTAAAACAGGACAGAAGAAGGTTACTGACCTTGGTTTGTGGTGTAGCTCAGCAGTGAGATCAGAACTAAAGAGAAATGAAACACAGGTTGGTTTAGAGGTTTTACACAGTTTGTTAGAGCTACAGACTCATGCAGAATAAGCAGAATAAGCAGGAAGTGGTTCTGTCCGTGTTGTCTTCTACACAAACATGATGTTTGTGATGGAGAAACAAAAGAAGTGGCATCTTTAGGCCTTTTCAAAGATGAAACATTACAGTGTACTTACAAAGCAGAAGAAATGATTTCTCCATTCTGTCTTTTGTTGATACTGACTTAACTCTTCTTTTACCAGTTCACTCACATAAACCTAGAACCTCCTCCTCCTTCCTCTGTTACAGGGCGTTAGTTTATGTGGTTTCCCCCCTCATCATTATTATGAGAAAAGATTCTTTGGTTGCAATAATGAGAAAATACACTTTTAATACGAGGCAGTGATCAAAAAGATGAAAAAAGGAGAGAAAAATACACAGAAATGTTCAACAAAGCAAACCTTTGTGGAGAGAAAGACCTCTGCTCCAAATTTTACAACCAATGACACTTTAGAAAGCACTGCAGCACTCAAGATGCAGGCTTGTGGGTGACAGAAACAAGGAATGAACACGCAGGCAGCAGAAGCAGATTTAAGATGAAAAATGAATTTGGTGCTGACGTTCGAGCAGCTGTTAATATTACATATACAGTTTGGAATTCTTCAGCCATGGACGAGTGCAGAAAGGTGAAAGTCCAGAATGCACCAATATGAAAGAAGCTGCCAGCATGCCCAGAATAACAAAGCACAAAGTGTTGCTCTGTGTTTTCTGTTGTGGTTCGTTGTCATGTTGTAACCGGTTGTGGAGGTATTTTACAGCTCTAAATGAAAAAAACTGCAAATAGTGATGTGCGTCATTGGATCCTCCAAGTAAAACCTGAATGCAAGAA
This sequence comes from Oreochromis niloticus, assembly GCF_001858045.2. Taxonomy (NCBI): domain Eukaryota; kingdom Metazoa; phylum Chordata; class Actinopteri; order Cichliformes; family Cichlidae; genus Oreochromis; species Oreochromis niloticus. The sequence continues at coordinate 55,191,089 of NC_031967.2, forward strand.
TGCAAGCAGGTTAATATTTTTCACCCTGTCACAGTCCAGGTGAACTGCTGGAAAAGTCCACTGGAAAAGTTCTCCTCTGCCTGCCCCAGGGCGGAGCTGTCTTCACCTTACCTGGAGCTAATCTGGAGCAATTTGCTACAGATATTTAAAACCAGTGTTGCCGTCTCGTCACTGCCAGTTCATCAACTAACCCACTAACCCTCAGTCTCAAATCTATCTATCTACCTTGTTCTCTTGTGCTTCAATTCTCTTGTCACGGCTCCACTCTTTGGCTCTGCTTGCTACTCCGACACCTTCTCTCCTCAAATCACCACTGACTCCACCTGCAACGTAGGCCTTACCCCTCAGTTAAATCCATGTACACCTGGAGGAGTTCAGTAATACACAAACTCCCTTTGTTCTTTCTCCTCAGTGCAACCACTCTCGTTGCCTAACACGCCCTGTCCCTGCCTTAGACCTCCACACTAGTTTTCCTAGACACGAACCTCATGCCAAGCATGATTTCATTCTGTGTTCATTCTAAACATTTGCCACACTCCCCAAAAAAGGATTGTGTAAATCTAACTCAACCATCTCTTCACTTGGTCCAGCACTTGAGCCCAGTTTTAGTACAGGCCTCTGGTCCTTTGTGACACTCACAGGCTAAGGACTAGGAAGCACTGACTGAAAGGATAAAACAATCTGGAATAGACTGAACCGCAACCTTTTCCTTATGAAGTGGTCCCATCCAGAGATGGGCAGTAACGCGTTACTTGTAACGCGTTACTGTAATCTGATTACTTTTTTTCAAGTAACGAGTAATGTAAGGGATTACCATTGCAAAAACGGTAATTAGATTACCGTTACTTTCCCGTAGGAACGCTGCGTTACTGCGTTACTAAAACAGTGATTTTTTGCGAGAATGTCTCATGACAGTGACGTAAGCGAGTGCGACGTTCGTGACAACAGCTGTTCACAGATCAACAATGGATAATATATCGAGTGTGGGAGAGAGTATGAGCGTGCAGCGTTTAAAGCGTGGAAGTACTGACCTTATTTTGAGTTTGATTCCATAAAAAGTGACAAAAACATTACTGTCCATTGTGCGTGGGAAGAAAACTTCTTTTTACAGCGAAAAAAACCCCTAAACTTCCAAGCAAGCAGCGAGTGCGCTACGACTGTAACGGGAAATTCACAGAAAAACTCGCGGATTCTTCCACTGACCGCCGCGGCACACCTGCACCAGGGTAAACCTCCGCCTACACCACTCCTGCTTTACAGGTGAAAATAGAGCAACAGGACCGCTAGTCTTTGATTTTATTTATTTTCTGCTGTGTTTTACTTGCTTCTATTTGAAAGAGTGAGTGTAAACACAAAAACATATTTTATTTTATGTGCTGGAATGTGCAGAAAATAGGTTTAAATGTTAAACAAATTTCTTCCAGTCAGAGAATGTTGCATATAATTAAGTTTTTGCTTGATGCATAATGTTAAAAGATTTAACGTTTTAAAAAGAGACGTTTCCATTTGATTACATTTTGTATGATGGATTATGCAGAAAAAGCAGAATTGGGCTAAAAGATCTATTATCACCTATTCAGGTTGTAAATTGTGTTTTTAAAAAGTAACTAAGTAACTAAGTAATTAATTACTTTTGAAAATAAGTAATCAGTAAAGTAACGGGATTACTTTTGGGGGGAGGTAATCAGTAATTAGTAACTGATTACTTTTTTCAAGTAACTTGACCAACACTGGTCCCATCAAACACAGAAGGAGCGATAGAAGCCTTAAGCTAGAAAAATGGCAGGTCAACACAATGGGGGACCATGACAATTTCATCTTATATACATATACATCTCCATTTGTCACATGGACATATTTAATTCAATTAAATTTTATTTATACAGCACTAAATCACAACATCAGTCGCCTCAAGGCGCTTTATATTTTAAGGTAGACCCTACAATAAAACATACAGAGAAAAACCCAACAATCATATGACCCCCTTTGAGCAAGCACTTTGGCGACAGTGGGAAGGAAAAACTCCCTTTTAACAGGAAGAAACCTCCGGCAGAACCAGGCTCAGGGAGGGGCGGGGCCATCTGCTGCGACCACTTGGAGTGAGAGAAGGAAAACAGGATAAAGACATGCTGTGGAAGAGACAGAGATTAATATGCACCCATGCATGTGTACACACACACACACACATACACAGTCACCTTGGGTTCCCTGGCAACCGTTACGGGAACTTAAGAACTTAACCCCACCTGAGAATCAAGTTAGGCTTTCAGCTGAAAATGTCATCCTGGATGACCATGGGATCTTCAAAATGTGCTGCATCCTGGATTGATGACATCAAATCCTACTTTCAACAATTCTTGAGTCCATCAAAACCAAAGTGTTAAACTTGACCGATTTCGAGGGGACACAGACTTACAAAGATGATTGGAAAGAGGTAACCCAGAAAAGACACCAAAGCATACATGAGTCTTTGGAGGTTGAGTGCTGAGTACACATCCAGAAATGAATTTAAGAGCAGTTTATGGGATGCAGATTCTAGTCAGACAATTTTTCAATGCACAATGTCACTCAAGAAATTTTGCTTCTTGTTACAGGTGACTCCCTTTTTTGAACCATGATACAAGACCAGTCTGCTGTCAACAAGACAAGTGTGTGGAGTGCCAGCAACTCCTCTACATCCTCCAAACGTCACCGTAGATGAGCATCTGGTGACTTTTAGAGGAGACTGCCCTTTCAAACAGTATATAACAAGCAAGCAATCTAAATATGACATAAAGATATGGGCAGCATGTGATGCTATCATATGACAAGCTTGGAAAATACATGTTTTTACCTGCAGACAGAGGTCCTGAAAATAACCAAGTGATGTTTGTGGTTCTGGAGATGATTGCAGACGTCAGGGGACATGAGATAATAATTTCTTCATCTCCTCAGGTTAGGAGCTGTGTCAAAACTAGAAGTCTTAATGTTCACAAAATCGTTTAACACAAAATGAACACAACATGGGGGTTAATAACATTCAAAGGCAGCAAAATGGAAAAAAATGCATTTGTTGACTTTATGTACTCAGTGCATTCAGTTAGCATATACTAATGTAGAAGGCACAACATCATGATCCAACATCTTTCAAACCGAATGGAAGAAACACAATAAGCTTAAACTTTAAATATATATTTTTTTTATTCAAGTGAAAAACCACCCAATAAGTGTCATGTAGCTCAGTTTCAAACGACACTGCAGTTTTCATGCTTCATGGTTCTTTAAATATCAGATAAAACAAACAAGTACACAAAAAACTGAGACTTGCTCCTAGGCCAGTGTTTCCTCTACTGACTGGATCCTCCTTCCCTCCATCCTCTGTGTCTCCTCCTGGTGGATCTGCAGGTGAGAAACAGGTGTGAGGTGTCAGCTGTCAGGTAGGTGATGAGTGAAGAACAGAACAGAATCCATTTCCTCTTCAAACTGCTGTCACACACTTGCTATGTCCCAATTCAGAGGCTGCATTTGAATCCCGATTACGTCACAGCCAGGCGACGAAGGCTGTCCCAATTCAAAGACTCCTCCAAATGCGTCCTTCATTTCCGCAGATTTGAAGGATGGGTCAGGTGTGTCCTTCGTGGCCCAGTTTCCAGCAGTGGTGGCAGCTACTTAGTTGTAATATTACTCTTATTACTCTTTCCAATACTTTATTAGTTAAGTTATTATTTATAATATTTTATAATAATATAAAAATACTTTTCAATTGTGGCAATGGGGGAGGAGTAAGCTGGCGAGTTTGAAATATTACTCTTTCTGGGTCACAAAATAAACTTTTAACATATTTTCAGGTGAGAATGTAGCTGTGTAAACTTCAAATATCTGCTCGGTTTATCAAGACAGCCGGCGAGAACAGCGAGTTCCCGGCACATCGTATTCAACCCCCCCCACGGTCTTTCGAAACCCAGGTTAAACATGACACATAAGTCACTTAGATAACTTGAAAAATGTTATTATTAGGCTTTTTCTGTGTTTTATTTGTTCCTGACTAAATCGGTTTGACTGAGATTAAAGTTATAGTTTTCACACAGCTGATTAAAAAGAAGTGTGAGATGGTTGAGAATTTACTCCAGTGTCCTGTTATATTTTAGATAGCAAGGAGCAGACGGCTGAGTTTATTAAAGTCCAACAAGACAGCGGTGACACAAATGTGAAGGCTTGACCGTCCAGACCGGGCACACGTAGACCGGACGCGCCCCTGAATTGAGACACAGACATTATCTACTGCACTCTGATCACATCACTCAGACCAGCTGCTTTCTACAAAGTCTCATCAACAACATCTTTAGAAACAAACATCAACAACCAGGAAGCAGCTTCATCTCTGATCACACACACACTCAACTCTACTCACTCACCTGGAGGATCAACAACACTCAGGTTGATGATGTTGAGCTCCCACGAGTGTATTTCTCCCATTAAGACTCGACACTCATATGTTCCATTATCAGCAGTCGTCACATTCTTCAGAATCAGAGACACGTCTCCATCCTTCATCTGTCTGTCCTGCAGATCCACCCGGCTCTTAAAAGATTGATGCTGGTTGTCTGGAGCAAACTGCCCATCCCGGTACACAACAACATGCTGTGTCCCCAGATCAGCTCTGCTCCACTCAAGAATTATGATGTTGTTGTTTGAAGCTCGACAGGGCAGAGTGACGTTCTGTCCAGACTCGGCTGTGATGATGTTTGGGTCTGAAGGAGAAACTAAAAGAGCAGCGAGGTTAAAGGAATCAAATTACAGTTTTGCATTAGTAATGGTATAACCTAATAATAGCAGCCTATACTGTTTTCTTTGGTTAACTATAATTTTTATCTATAATGGTGAAGAACAGTTAAAACTGTCCTTCTGTCTGGACGTTTCTTTTCTACACGTGTTGCTGCCTGCCGATGAAGCCTGTGTAAGCCATAAAGACCTGCTCACTGTCCCTGCTGTTCGAGACTGTTGAGTCTCTGCGTCCCAAGGAACATGCATATGTAGCAAAGAAATTATTATATTTACCAAAAAGAACAAGTAGCATGGACGGAGAAATGTTTTAAAAATAGTAAAGGCACAGTGGTGGTTTTATCATTGTGAATAAGAGTCTATAACAAATTAACTGAATGAAATCATGTCAGGTAATATAGCAAAGACGAGCCATGTGACGCCGTCTGATCATTTTAAATACACTTCAGTCTACAAGTGGGGCAGAGCTAGCTCAGCAGGTGGAGTGTTCCCCCATGATCACAAGGTTGGGAGTTCAAATCCACCAAACAGCTACCCTGAGGTATCCCTGAGAAAGGTACCGCCTCTACACACTGCTCCCGGACTAATTTCCTACGGGATTAATAAAGTATGCATATTTACGCAAGTGGTGGAACCGAGTTACATAAATACTCTTCCTCTCTTGAGGAAGAGTATCAGAAGGAAACAGTTTAGTTTCTAATAGCTAAATCTCACCTCCAGAGACAAACACGACGAGGCCGACAAACAGCAAAGCCGAGCAGAGCAATGACATTTCCATGTTATCAACTCCTGCTTATCTTTCGGATGTTATTTTTCATAAATAACAGAGCCTGAGTTCAAAAAAGTGTACATTATTTTATTTAAACTTTTATTTAAAGTTTAAATGAACCCATCAGGTCATCAACAATTACAAAGACGTGGAGAGCCGGTGTCGCGTTAGAGTGACGTTTGGTGGGATGGGTTATGCATGCAAAATAAATGAAGCGTCATCGAAAGCAGGTCTGAAAGCTTAGCAGGTTCTATTCTTAAAAGATCTCCAGAGAAAAACACAACATAATCTCACCTATCGACAATCAGCCACAAACTAAAGACCGCCAAAGTACTTCAAAATTATGTCACTATATAAAAATGTATATTCCACTATGGAGGAGACAGCATTTAGCTCTAGCCTCCAGAAAACCTCAGCTATTCTGGAGAACTTTGTAAACCTTTGCTTTATAGAGAGAGACAAAGAAGAAGGAGAAACAACTACTCAACATGTTAAAGATTAGCAACCACAAATGGTTTGCAGGGGAGAGAACACGTGTCTCCTGATGCAGCTACATCAGCCATTTCCGTGTTTCTGTCTGCTAATGTGACACTCAGATTGTTCTAAATGTCTGAGGATATTTGGTATTTTAAGTAAACAACAGAACCCAAATTTAAACCTGTATACATGAGATTAAATTTAATGTTTAACAAAGCTGAAAGTCACTGAGAGAACAGATCTCGGCCTTCAGCATTTTGCTGTAAAGCAACCCTTTAGTCTCAAGGGGAAGTACCTCAGACTGATCAAAAGTAAGGGCACAAGACAAAAAGATGTGATATATAAAGCAGGCCAAAGTTTTTAACAGGCTATTTTCTTAAATAATCAAACAAATGATATTTAAAGTAACTTAAATCAATTTCTGTCATCCTGTATGGACTTTTAAAATGCATTTATTTATTTTTTTAAAGACTATTAAAATGGGGCTGCCATGAGTCTTATGGAGATAAATTTTGCAGGACTTATGGGCCAAGTTTACTCCTCTGCTCCACTGACATATGCAAACCTTAATGTCGAGGTTGACACATGTATGTCTACATAGTGAGAATGATTGATGATTTTCTTTATTTTTTGTTTGTTTAAACTTACCCAAACACCACCACTCTATAACTTTGATTGTCCAACCAGCCAACAGACCAACACAGAGTGTTTAGCATTGGTGGATGTTTAGAGGTTGTATAAAACTGAATATAACACAACCTTCACCGCAAAGTCTGAAAGTGACTTTAGGAAAAGCAGAAGGCCATTTGGAAACACCTACCGTTGTTCTGAAGGATGTCTTAATTCCTCTAAAACTATTCGAAACATGAAGAAAAGGTTATTTCCACTGTTCTTCTTTTCCAACCAGAAAAAGGATAGAAGCCAGCTCCAGCACCACTCAGCATAGACTGCTACAGCCTGCACTTTTGCAGGAGAGTGCAGGCTGTTCTGATCAAACTGATATGTACATGTTTATCTATAAAGGTTTTGTGTCAGCTTTGTGTGGTGAGTCTCTCTGACTGGTTGAAAATAACTGATAACATCAGTATAACTGTTGGACTTCCTGCATCAGTTTATAGCTTAGTAAGCTGGTGCTCATGATGCTGCCTTTCAGTTTCAACAATTTTGGTACTGTCTGCCATTCTGAGTCACATTCATGTGACTGTAAAGTTTGCTCAAATGCAAATTGTATTTGAGCTGGAATTGGTCTAAACAAAAAAACAAAACAAACAAACAAACAAACACTGAGCTAGTGTGCATTAACCTCCTACACATAGAACCCTTCCATCTTATCTGAAAGACCTCAAAGTCAGTCACCCTATTAGAGCACTTCGCTCTTGCACTGCAGGCCTACTTGTTGTTCCTAGAGTATTTAAAAGTAGAATGGGAGGCAGAGCCTTCAGTTTTCAGGTCCCTCTTCTGTGGAACCAGCTTCCAGTTTGGATTCGGGAGACAAACACTATCTCTACTTTCAAGATTAGGCTTAAAACTTTCCTTTTTGATAAAGCATATAGTTAGGGCTGGACCAGGTGACCTCTTTTAGTTGCGATAGGTGTAGGCTGCTGGGGGATTTCCATGATGCACTTCTTTACTCAACGTTTTTCAGCCACTGTGTGTTTATACACCTCTCTGGATTAATTATTATTAATCTCTGGCTCTCTCCTACAACATGTCATTTGTCCTGTCTTCCTCTCCCCACCCCCACTGTTCACAGCAGATAGCCGCTCCTCTCTGAGCCTGGTTTTGCTGGAAGTTTCTTCATGCCAAAAAGGGAGGGTTATTTTCCCTTCTCCTTTTTATTCTCACCAAATTCTTGGTCATAGAGTGTAATCTTATTGTTGGGGTTTTTCAGTATCAGGACCCTTGAGGCAACTGTTGAACTGGTGCTGTTTAAATAAAATAAAATTGAACCAAATTGAATAAAACTGACAATACAAGAGCTTTAAAGAGAGAGAAAAGTGCCACCATGAGGTCAAACTGGAACACTCCCCTCCATAACTTAAAAACTTCATTTATTGCTTTAATCACATATTACTTATTCCACATAATGTCTGAACCAAAAGTTACAAAACAGAAGATTTAATCATTTTTGACATTTTGACTAATAAACACTGTTACAGAGAAAAAGTCTGAGGAGCAACAGAGAGATGAGAAGAAGAAGAATTGAATGAATGTATGAATACATTCATTCAGACAGACAAACAAAAGCAGACAAATGTACCTTTCATTTGAGATCATGTTGCTAAGGTACAGGTATGGTAAATAAGATAAGTAAAAACATTAAATAAGTTCTGCCGCCCACCTTTGTTGAACTGATGATGACATGAGCTGTGCACTGCCACAGCTCATATGAGGGGTATGAACTAGTTAAGACAATATCTGCTCCTTATAGTTAGGATGCATGTAGTGAACCGTGGAACAGTGCTGAACATTCCCAGAAGTGGCCGGCTGACCAAAATTACTCCAAGAGCACAGCGATGACTTATCCAAGAAGCAACAAAAGACCCCAGAACAACATCTAAAGACCTGCACGCCTCACTTGCCTCAGTTAAAGTCTCTGTTTATGACTCCACCATAAGAAAAAGACTGGGTAAATATGGCCTGCATGGCAGGGCTCCAGCTTCAAAGATGAGTGGGCCAAAATTCCTTCACAGCCCCATAAAAAACTGATTGCCAGTTATCACAAACACTTAATTGCAGTTGTTGCTGCTGAGGGTGGCCCAATCAGTTATCAGGTTTAGGGGGCAATCACTTGTTCACACAAGGCCTTGTAGGTTGGGATTTTTTTTCTCCCCTTAATAATGAACACCTTTGTTTAGAAACTGCATTTTGTGTTTACATGGGTTATCTTTTTCTAATATTATATTTTTTGGATGATCTGAAACAAAAGAACAATCCCAAATATTTCATTGATAACGACCATGAAGAATACAATATGGATGTTGTGGCAAACAGTCTAAAGGAATTCTTTGTAACTACTGGCCCAAATTTAGCAAGAACAATCACTGATCCTGGGAAAGCACTGGAAAAACTGGATACACTGATAGACAGAAATCCATATGCTACGTTTCCCACAGCAGTTGATGAAAATGAAGTTTTTGAAATTGTCAAAAACATGTAAAAATCAGAAATCTTTGGATTGTAATGATATTGTTATCATAGTGGTTAAAAGACTGAATGAGGCTATTATAAAACCATTTACAAACATCTGTAATTTATCATTTCAAACTTTCCAGACAGAATGAAAGTAGCAAAAGTTATATCTCTATACAAATCTGGCAACAAACACCATTTCACAAACTACAGACCTGTCTCTTTACTACCTCAATTCTCAAAAAAAAAACTAAACTGTTTAATAACCCAGAAATGCAAAGAATCAAATAAATGGTGTTGATATCTAAAAAAAACAAACATTTGTGTGTAATAATAGATGAAAAACTTAACTGGAGTGTCATGGTTGGCTGTGTGGCAGGCAGGCAGGAGTGGTGGACCCAAAATGCAGGACTCTTGGAGACAAGACTTAAACTGAAAACGCAGCTTTATTGCTGGGGAAAAAAAAACAAAAAAACTCCATTATTATTATTATTATTATTATTATTATTATTTGCGTTTTTCATTTTGAAAAATTGTATCCACTTAATTAACCGATAATTCAATTCAATTTGAATTTATTTCTACAGCGCCAAATAAAAACAACAGTTGCCTCAATGTGCTTTACAGGGAGTGCAGAATTATTAGGCAAGTTGTACTTTTGAGGAATAATTTTATTACTGAACAACAACCATGTTCTCAATGAACCCAAAAAACTCATTAATATCAAAGCTGAATGTTTTTGGAAGTAGTTTTTAGTTTGTTTTTAGTTTTAGCTATTTTAGGGGGATATCTGTGTGTGCAGGTGACTATTACTGTGCATAATTATTAGGCAACTTAACAAAAAACAAATATATACCCATTTCAATTATTTATTTTTACCAGTGAAACCAATATAACATCTCCACATTCACAAATATACATTTCTGACATTCAAAAACAAAACCAAAGCAAATCAGCGACCAATATAGCCACCTTTCTTTGCAAGGACACTCAAAAGCCTGCCATCCATGGATTCTGTCAGTGTTTTGATCTGTTCACCATCAACATTGCGTGCAGCAGCAACCACAGCCTCCCAGACACTGTTCAGAGAGGTGTACTGTTTTCCCTCCTTGTAAATCTCACATTTGATGATGGACCACAGGTTCTCAATGGGGTTCAGATCAGGTGAACAAGGAGGCCATGTCATTAGTTTTTCTTCTTTTATACCCTTTCTTGCCAGCCACGCTGTGGAGTACTTGGACGCGTGTGATGGAGCATTGTCCTGCATGAAAATCATGTTTTTCTTGAAGGATGCAGACTTCTTCCTGTACCACTGCTTGAAGAAGGTGTCTTCCAGAAACTGGCAGTAGGACTGGGAGTTGAGCTTGATTCCATCCTCAACCCGAAAAGGCCCCACAAGCTCATCTTTGATGACACCAGCCCAAACCAGTACTCCACCTCCACCTTGCTGGCGTCTGAGTGGGACTGGAGCTCTCTGCCCTTTACCAATCCAGCCACGGGCCCATCCATCTGGCCCATCAAGACTCACTCTCATTTCATCAGTCCATAAAACCTTAGAAAAATCAGTCTTGAGATATTTCTTGGCCCAGTCTTGACGTTTCAGCTTGTGTGTCTTGTTCAGTGCTGGTCGTCTTTCAGCCTTTCTTACCTTGGCCGTGTCTCTGAGTATTGCACACCTTGTGCTTTTGGGCACTCCAGTGATGTTGCAGCTCTGAAATATGGCCAAACTGGTGGCAAGTGGCATCTTGGCAGCTGCATGCTTGACTTTTCTCAGTTCATGGGCAGTTATTTTGCGCCTTGCGACCCTGTTGACTATTTTGAATGAAATGCTTGATTGTTCGATGATCACGCTTCAGAAGCTTTGCAATTTTAAGACTGCTGCATCCCTCTGCAAGATATCTCACTATTTTTGACTTTTCTGAGCCTGTCAAGTCCTTCTTTTGACCCATTTTGCCAAAGGAAAGGAAGTTGCCTAATAATTATGCACACCTGATATAGGGTGTTGATGTCATTAGACCACACCCCTTCTCATTACAGAGATGCACATCACCTAATATGCTTAATTGGTAGTAGGCTTTCGAGCCTATACAGCTTGGAGTAAGACAACATGCATGAAGAGGATGATGTGGACAAAATACTCATTTGCCTAATAATTCTGCACTCCCTGTATATTGTCAGGTAGATCCTACAATAGTTTCCGTTTTGGTATTATTGAACATAATCACAATTATCACTAGATTACATTAATAAAGAAGAATAGGCAGATTCTCAAGTACTATTGCTGTCTGTTGTTACTTTGCGTATCAAAGTAATCCACTGATAGTTGTCAGTACACCTAGAATAAAATAAATAGATTTTTAAATTATTTGATTTCTAGAATAAAAATGAATCAAAGTTCATTTCATGAGCTGGAAAAACAGGTCTGAAAACATCCATGGAGGCAACTCAGTTTTGAAATGTAGATGTTGTCTTAAAACCATCTTTGTACAAATCACCTGTGAGTGATTTTTGTTTTTCTTTGCTTTTACAAGGCTCACAGTCTCAAATGTCTTGATGCATGCTCAATCATCCAGGTAAGAAAATCCCCAAAAGTTGATCTGTTCATCTGGAGGTAATGTTTTCAGTGGGAGAAATATTTCATCACCCCATACAAGTGCCTTCTTCTTCTCCTATAGTAATAATTAACCGAGGATGCCTACTCATTTTATGAATCATAAACCACCAGGCAGTTAAACCGGGCAGACAGACGAATCAACATATGAGGTAAAAGTACATAAAAAAAAGCTGAGTTAAAACGAAGTGTTAAGAAAGGTGAAGCACTAGAGCGACATGAGGAAAAAGCTCTCGATTATGATCAATCTTCTCTCTTTGGGGAGTCTGCTGACCACTCTTATCTGGTACACGTTCGAGGACAGGTGAGTGATTAATTACCTTTGTATTTTACAGATAAAGGCAAGAGGTCACTAGTCAAAGTATTCTGGTCAAAAGTAGCTTATGACACTGTGAAACTACAAAAAAGTAAAAATAGTAATCATAATTCTGAAATAGTTGGGAAGATGTAAATTGCAAATGCAAGCCAGCAGTTGCAGAAATACACACACACTTATTTTAAGCAGAAGTACACATGTGTTGAAGTACTGAATCAACTACTTTGCTCAAGTAAACAAAGTGAAGAAATGCAGGCTCATAAATGTGATGAAAGTATAACAGTAAAAGTCGCTCTGTAAAGGACATTTGTACCAGCTCTCTTTGTGCCAGACAAACTTTATCATCTATGTGAAAGAGATTATGTTTTTGTCAGTGTTTGTGCCTATGTGTCATTCACTCATCATGGACCATCACGATCATGTCATATGTATGCAGATTTATACAGACATTAGTGTGTGAGTAAATCTAAACACGATCATCAGCTGATGACCAAAGTGGCCCCTGGTATCATTAATGAAACCTAAATATGACTCTTAAGACTACAGCTGTTTGGCACCAGTCCAACATCAACAACAGCACTACTGTAAACCTCAACACAATGGTGTAGATTAATCAGTTTAGCCTGCACCAAACCATCAAAGTTTTATAGCTGTCACGATCCTGGGTCTTTTGACCCAGCGTTTTGAGTTGTACCTTATTTTGATGCTTATGGTTTATGTTTAAGTCCTTTAGGTTTTCTCAGTTCATTCTTCTGTGCCTAAGTTGCCGTTATAGTTTATTGTTTTTTAGATTTCCCTTGTGTCTTCTACCCGTGTGTTTAAGTTTCCTGCACCCTTTATGTTCTACATATCTGTGTGTCTTATGTTGTCAAGTTCATGTTGTCATGTCTGCATTCCATGCTGTTTCCTGTTTTACTGTAAAAGTCCCTTTCCTGCGTGCAGTGTGTCTAGTTTTGCTTCCCCCTGTCTTGTTAGGTCTGATTTGTCCCAGCTGTGTTCTCACCTGTTCCCCCTCCTCTAATTATCTTTCTGTGTACTTAAGTCCTCTGTCCTCCTCTGTTCAGTGTCAGGTTGTCTGTTGTTCCTCGTCATGTTTCCATGACTCCATTTTGTCAGGATTTTCCATGTTTAGGGTTTTTAAAAAAAATCATGTTCAAGGTTTTGTTCTTTTCTTTTGTGTTCAGCATTTAGTTTTCCCAGTTCAGTTCTACTTAGTATCTCCCCAGTGTGCATCTGCCTTATTAAACGGCTCGCTTTTTGTTAATATCAATTTTGTTCCTTCGTGTCTGCATTTTGGGTCCACTCTTCACGGTTCATACAGTCTGATAGGTTTATAGCTTAACCCTATTTGCTGGAACGTTGAAGGCAATGTAATCACACAGCAAGCAAGACACGAGTAGGCAACATTCTTTATGTTTCTCGTGCACGGGAGAGAACTGGACAGGCGCCGTTCCTTCGCTAGACCCCAGTTGCTCTCGTCCGCTCCCCCGTAACACTGCTCTTTTATTGTGGTTACATGAATATGCATAGGTTCATTAACATATGACATCTTACATAGGTATACATGTGAACAAAGAATACCGTGTATGTGTGTGTGTGTGTGTGTGTGTGCGTGTGTGCGTGTGTATGTGTGTATGTGTGTATCTGTGTGTGGGGGTCAAACTGTGACCCCAGGAAGACTCCCCAGAGCCGTCCATCTAAACAAAAGGCACTTAGCCTAAAACAGTTTATCCTACCATAAAACAATAAGACAAGGTATGACCTCTCGAATGCTCCTAAAATGTGGGTGTGAAAGTCAGAGAGCTCTGGAATGCACACAAAGCTTGCAGACTATTAAGGATCAAACCTCTACCAATCTACACCTAATTATAAAACTCTAAGAATATATGAGTAGATATTTCTAAGCATAAATGACAATCACAATACAAATCTAACACAGTCTGCTTCAGCACACTGTGACAATAGCAACCTTTGAATACAACAGAGTTGGTATACTTGAGTTTGTTTTTAAAAACATTTGAGAAAAAATGTGTCATATATTGTGTGTAAATCGATTATCTGATTTAAAAACAAAATCTCTGAAATGAATTAAAGACATTACATGTAAGCTTTAAATTTCCAACCACTCATATATCCTTCTAATATTATATTAAATATGTAAGACTGGAATTTTTGTCCTTCAGGTAGCATAAGAATAGGGATCAGGCATAATAAATGCGTTAATATCACAAATTACTTCCCAACAGATGTAAACAAAAGCGAGGAAATTGAGAAAAAAAATGGGTTCAAGAAAGGGTAAGTATTTTATCTGCACTAATCTGTCTCTTTTATTTGTCACAGTTATGTGGAATTTCACCGACCGTCTCCTCAAAGAGATGCCCCAAAGCCCTCTGACCTTTGTAAAGGCTGCAAGTAAGAGCAAAAACTGACATAACTTTTTTCTTAAGAAACTAAGCTGTTTATGCCAAGATTAAATCATGTCAGCCCTGAATGGGTGATACTTCTAAATGTGTACCTGAATGCTTGTGCATTACAGGGAAGCAATCGATAAAGTAAAAAAGCTCTACAATCAAACATGGAAAAAGCATGAAGAGAATTGCCACAGATTCAGGTAAGATCAGACCCTTAAAGCCTTCTAATATTCTGATATAATTATTTTTATTTTCATGTGAATTTCTGGAAAAAAAGAAAATTAAAAATGTTTGTGAAGGAAACACCTGGACACTAAAACATTGTTTCAACAAAAATTATTATTGTGATTATTATTATTATCATTTGATAAAACTATTCTGCATGAATGATACTCACTTAAACCTTTTCAGTTCCTGAAAAACTGAAGTGAAGAAAGTCACTTGGATGGGTAACAAAACATTTCTCCCCCTGAAAACAAAACAGAATTGGCTTTCTGGGAGTTCCTTACATGGATGATTGAGCATGTGTTGTGTCTGCTCTAGCAGTCCTTGCTGGTTCAGAGACTTACCACCGTGAACAAAGCAAGACAAACAGCTTAACCCTTTTTTTAACTTGCGGTACAAGAGAAGCCGGGTCGGAACCTCAGAGCAGAACCTCTGCACTTGACCTCAGATGACTCTGACTCCCAGCCTCCCCTTGCCGCCTTTTATTCAGTGACAAACAGTTTCAAAAACACCCATTGTAAAAAAAAAAATACACCCTGTGGTGCATCATAAAATTAAGTGTAAGTGTGTGTGTGTGTGTGTGTGTGTGTGTGTGTGTGTGTGTGTGTGTGAGAGAGAGAGAGGGACTTCCTGTTGGTCATAAAAAGGGTCATCTCCCCTCACCCTGTATATGGCTTAATTCCTTTAACGCTCCACCATATACAAACACAGGTGAGGTCATAAATGGCAAGACGTAAACATCCTTACTAAATAAGAAAACAGAACCTTCACATAGGATGTCTGCAGTTAAACACTATAGCTAAATGCCTCCCCCACATCCTAGATGTGTAGGGGAGGAACAGAAAAAGACAAGGTTTACAAATTTAAGTACAACGATGGCAACTATTATCAGAATCAACCTAACAGCATGCATCAATACATTTTAACTCACTTGGGCACGGACTGCCTAAAGCTAGTATGTGAGTACAATTAAACACCACATAAGATGGTAAACCAGGGGTAGGCAACCTTTCTGATGACGAGTGCCATCTAAAATTTCCTCAGAAGTCAGTGTGCCATATGATTGCATTAACAATAAATTTAATAACGCTGTATATCAACAGTTACACACTAAATAGAACCACTTTATAGAATTATATTTGTTCGCAGATGTTGGCAGCTATCAGCGAATAGTTATCAGCTATTTTGAAACAAAAAACAGACACTTTTTATCCGTAACAGCAAATGAACTGTACAACAGAAAATGCAAATGTTATTTATGGTCTCCTCACAACAATGATAAGAAAAGTAAACTGGGCCAATATGGCATGTTTGTTAATACAGAGATACACATGTCAATGTGATCTCTGGTCTCCCACTCAGAGACACAGGTCTCCGAGTGTCCAGCATTCAGACGGCTACCTGAGGACACTCTTCATGTGAGAGAAAATCTGCTCACACAGATATGTAGAGCCAAATACTGTCAATAAGGCCTCTGCAATGTTCTGAAGACAGTTAAACTTGTCAGGTAGTGATGTCCAGCAGGTGAAAATGCAAGCTCCATGAACACGCACAGCTGTAGATTCCAGCTGCTTCGATGTCGCATTAACTGGCATTAACTCAGCCAGTTAATGTGAGACAAATCTGGCTGCTCATTAAAGATTTCTGGTTTGATCAAAAAATAAAACATTGGTCCATACAGCTGAAAGTCCCAAAAACGCATTGTGTCTGGAGTCTATGGATGTATCCGTGTATTTCCGTGGTGCTGATGCTGTGCTGAGCGGACAGCTCCTGAAGCTTTTGAAGTGTTGGAATGTGGAAAGCTAACAATGTCCCTCTCACCAGTAGGCTAAGTTATTTTTAGCCATTTACAAGTTGAATCTGGTAGTTGGGGTTGTTAGCTAAGATACCATCATTAAGAAGTGGCACACCTAATGTGTCTATGCGAGCTAATTTGTGATGTGCACCGCTGGCGCGGTGATTTATTTTCACCTTCTCAGATTAATTCACTGTGTCGCGCCCAGGGCTGGACTGGGACAAAATATCGGCCCGGGCATTTTGACTAGAGACCGGCCCACCAGGTATTAAAGCCATAAAGCCTTTGAATGAAAACAAACGCTGTTGTGACAGTGATGTACGCTGTCTTGTTGGGATATGTATGATTTCTATACATTTTATATCAGATAAAAACTTAGGTTGTAAGCTTCAGATAATTATTTAATAAAAGCTAGACATTTTAAATGAGAATAAGAAAGAAAAGTATTTCTTTGGCCCCCCCTTTCCCTGTTACCTGGCCCCCTGACAAAACTTTGCTAGACCCGCCCCTGCACAGTTAGCTGTCAGCTACATAGAAAAGGATCCTGGTGTTATTTGTCTCTCAGAAACAGTTCATAACTTCCCTTCAACTCATTCATGTCACCTAAAGGTAAACCTGTTTCTCCATCACCTGTTCAGCTCTGATGATTCAGTAAGGACATCTCCTGGTTTCATCTTCATGTTTCCCTCTCACCAGATAACCAAACTGATATCATGACCAGCAGCTTTACAGCTGTGGCTCCAGCAAACATCAGCTGATACTAGAAATTAATATTAAATAAATTCTAACAACAGCTGATCAAGCTTAAACGTGCTGCTGTTGTTTAGCGCAACATCCGCTGGTTTCCTCTTTCTGGCGCAAAGTGGGCGATAAACAAACAAGAGAGAAAAGCCGATCAGCTGATCATTGATCAGTTTCATGATTGAAGTAGCAACAGGAGAGAATGAGAGAAGAAGAGGCAGCTGTGCAGCGTAACGACAGAATAACTCCAGCTTTGTGTCTTTTTCATTGTAGCTGAAGTACAGGACAAACTGTGTTCCTTTTCAGCTCAATATGAAACGCGTAATATTTTCTTTGAATACGAGACAATTCCATCTTTTTACAGGACGGTTGGCAACTCTAATAACTACACTGTAAAAAAAAAAAGTTGTAGAATTTACGGTGAATTACTGGCAGCTGTGGTTGCCAGAATTTCACTGTGAAAAATAAACTGTAAATGTAGAACACAAAATGGTATACTATTTTGGTAACCATAAATGTCACAGTAAATTTTCTTTTTTTTTTTTTAAAGGTAAATGAGTATGAATTTAAAAATAAATTGTAAAATTGTTTATGGGTAATTCATGTGAAAACAACAGACATTCTGTTAACCTGATTACAGTCTTACTTTGTTAAATATAGTGAAACTATATAAAATAATACGGTATCATAGTAAAAAGTTGAATATTTTGGTAAATTACTGGCAGCTGTGGTTGCCAGAATTTCACCGTGGAAAATACAGTGATAATGTAGAATATATAACGGTATGCTATGTTGATAAGTGTAAAATTCACAATAAAGAATCATAAACCTGTTCATGGTAATTCATGTAAAAACAACAAACATTCCATTAACCTGATTACAGTTTTGCATTGTAAAATACAGTGAAACTTTATAAAATAAATATTAAAAAGTTCAATATTACGGTAAAATTCTGGCAGCTGTGGTTGCCAGAATTTCACTGTGGAAAATATAGTGATAATGCAGAATACATAACGGTATACTTTGTTGAGAAATGTAAAATTCACAGTGAACTTTGGTTTTTGCACAATAATTACATTGAAATAAAAAACTAATATAATGTAAACCTGTTAAAATACAATTTTAATAAGCTTGATTACCGTCTCCTATTGACAAAGAAGAGAGACAGAAGAGCTGTATAATACAAAACATGTTTTTTTATTCAAAAGTTCATATTTACAGTAAATTGTTGGCAGCAGTTTTAGCCAGAATGTCGTCTAAAAAATTAAGCTTCAACAAATGAGGCAATAAACATAATAGGGCTGATTGGCATAAAATTTACATTCTATGACTTTTTGTTATAATTTGCTAGAAACATTAATGAAAAACCAGTAGAGACAATGATTAAATTAAACAGTTAATATTAAATAATCAAATTAATGACTAAAAAGGCACTGATCTAATTAATATCAAACTTAATACAACCAAAAACAAATAAGTAGGGATGGGTACCGGTGTCGGTTCTGACATAAACGGTAGTAACCAGACCGAAAAGCAGCGCACATTTCAGTGCTTTATTTTGGTGCTTTTTTTTCCCTGAGCCAATTCTAGCCAATCATTTTACGTTTCCGAGGATAGTAGGCGGGGCCAGGTACGTACGTTCTTTTAGAGCAGAGCTACAGATTAAAAATGCCCAAGGCGAAGCGATCAAAGTCTGGCTGTACTTCACAGCAAAAGATGCAAACTCAGCAGCCTGCAACAAGTGCTTTAAGCTGATACTGTCATACTGTCAAAGGAGGTAACACCTCAAATCCGATGAAACACCTGGCGACGCATAGCGGGTTTTTTTAAAGCCGAGAAATGCGCCGTGTTTGATAGCTTGCTGCGAGACCTCACACCGTGCACATCTACTACGGGTGTGGTGCCTGTTATCGGACCCGGAGTTAGCAACATCCCCTAAAAACCCGAAGAGGAGAGTCCTGGCCCCTAGCCCTGTCAGCGTAGCAGAAATGATGACGGATGATGATGGCAGCAGCAGCCGTTCTTCTCTGCGTGAGTAGCTTCATGTTGTTCGTGTGTAATTAACGTTGAGTACGCTAACCACATTATTACATTAATGCATGTAAGGTGAACTAGCAAACACCGTCGTAGTTACATGCGGCTGTCTTCTTGTTTGATGGCAGATACTCCCTTCACCCTGGCCAAAAAGGCTAAAATGACCAAAGAAAAAGTGGAAAACAGTTAAACATGAGAGGTTTTTGGACAAAGTTTGTGTTTTTCCCATTGTTTAAGCACTGCTTCCAGCCAAGAGTGATACCATATATGCCCTATACCTGCAGAAAAGGCTAACATTGTTATCTTTTTACAAAAAAAACAGCTAAACATGAGAGGTTTTTGGACAAAGTTTGTGTTTTTCCCATTGTTTAAGCACTGCTTCCAGCCAAGAGTGATACCATATATGCCCTATACCTGCAGAAAAGGCTAACATTGTTATCTTTTACAAAAAAACAGCTAAACATGAGAGGTTTTTGGACAAAGTTTGTGTTTTTTCCATTGTTTAAGCACTGCTTCCAGCCAAGAGTGATACCATATATGCCCTATACCTGCAGAAAAGGCTAACATTGTTATCTTTTCACAAAAAAAAACAGCTAAACATGAGAGGTTTTTGGACAAAGTTTGTGTTTTTTCCATTGTTTAAGCACTGCTTCCAGCCAAGAGTGATACCATATATGCCCTATAGCTGCAGAAAAGGCTAACATTGTTATCTTTTTACAAAAAAACAGCTGAACATGAGAGGTTTTTGGACCAATTTTGTGTTCTCCATTGTTTAAGCACCAGTTCGAACACCGTTTAAGCACCGGCACCGTTTCAAAAGTACCGGTTTGGCACCGGTATCGGATAAAACCTAAACGATACCCATCCTTACAAATAAGTACATAATAAACAGTCAAATAAAATTTAAAACACTTGATACTTGCAGTGGATGGCAAATTTTCTTTTTATCCAGACTTGATAGTAGAGGGCTTTAAAAACAGTCTCTGATATTGTCTGAGGAACTGGAACAGGTTTTGGATCCAATGTGTTTGAGGACTTGCATGTTGTTCTTCAGATGCTCAGTGTAGATTAGCATTCTTTCCTTGCCGTCTGAAAGCAAAAACAAAGCACAATAAAGCAAACTGCCCATTTCAAAAAGAAATAGACATGTATCAAGCAAATATACAATCTTACATCTGATAGAGCTGACACAATTAATCGTATAATGATTTACAATTGTGATGCATTGCAATGCAGTCATAAAGCATTTTTAATCCATTCAGAAGAAACTAATCGATTATTAAATACAGTCCCGATCAAAAGTTTAAGACCACTTGAAAAATGGCAAAAAATCATGTTTTGCATGGTTGGATCTTAACAAGGTTCCAACAACATGCAACAAGCAGAAATGGGAGGTAGACAACATTTAACTTACATTTAACAAACTTAAACTGAGACAGGCTGTTTTACAGCTGATCAAATGTTTAGGACCACATGCCTTTAAAAGGCCAAATCTGTGCAAATATGTGGATTCATTGTCATTTTCTGTCAGGTAGTCACACTGTCATGACGTTCTGATGGCAAAAGCAAAAAAACGTTCCTTTCTGAACGTGGTCGAACTGCATAAGCACGGTCTCTCACAGCATGCCATCACTGCTGAGGTGGGACGCAGTAAGACAGTCATTTGGAATTTCTTAAATGATCCTGGGGGTTATGGAACAAAAAAGTCAAGTGGAAGACCCAAAAAAATCCTCAACCCAAATTAAGGCCATTAGTGGTGCTGACTGCAGCAAACGGCATCTGAGACTGAAGGGCTTCAAAAACAAATTCTCTGATGAGAAAAAATGTAAACTTGATGGTCCCCGATGGCTTCCAACGTTACTGGCGTGACAAGCAGATCCCTATGGGCTCAAATTGTGGTCATAAATATTTCGTAGTTGTAAATCAGTTTTGTACTTGTAAATCAGGATTTGTATGTGTAAAAAGAATTTGTGTGTGCGTAAAAAAGATTTGTGTGTGGACTTAGCCAAAAGAACCCGTTTGAAACTCTGCAAGTTACAAGTACGAATTTTGACCCTATTTGTCTTCCTTTCATCTGATTGGCCAATGTCATGTCAATCACAAATGTAACAATCCAATCAGAGAACAGATGGGTTTGGCTGTCGGAGGGGCACTTCTTTTAACTGCAGGTCCTTGAAGGGAATAAATGCCCTTTTACATGCCAACCCAGCGTTTTCCTTCATCACCACGAAGGAAAACAGTCTGTGGTCGGCCGAGTTCGGTGATTTTTGTGTCACAGGTCTACGTGCTTAATACAGGGACTTCCACAGCCTTTTCAACAGCGCTGCGGACCGCGGGGGGGGCAGTGTTTTGGAAATGACAGTCTTCACTACAAAGCTTTCTTCGTTATGATTTAACATTTGAAGAACTAGCAAAAAAAACAGAAACCCATCTGTTCTCTGATTGGATTGCTACATTTGTGATTGACATGACATTGACCAATCAGATGAAAGGAAGAAAAATAGGGTCAAAATTCGTACTTGTAACTTGCAGAGTTTCAAACGGGTTTTTTTGGCCACACACAAATCTTTTGTACCCACACACAAATTCTTTTTACACATACAAATCCTGATTTACAAGCACAAAACTGATTTACAAGTACAAAATATTTATGACCACAATTTGAGCCCATAGATCCCACCTGAAATGTTTCTACGCTCCACAGTGGAGGGGGCGCCATAATGGTCTGGGGTGCTTTTTCCTTCAGTGGAACAATGGAGCTTCAGGAGGTGCAAGGGCGTCAAACGGCTGCTGGCTATGTCCAGATGATGCAGAGAGCATCCCTCATGACTGAGGCCCCTCGTCTGTGTGGTAACGACTGGGTTTTTCAACAGGACAATGCTACAGTACACAATGCCCACAGGACAAAGGACTTCTTCCAGGAGAATAACATCACTCTTTTGGACCATCCTGCGTCTTTCCCTGATCTAAATCCAACTGAGAATGGACAACAGTTCCAGACAGTAGACACCCTTCGTGTGGCCCTCTTCACCACTTGGAGAAATGTTCCCACTCACCTCATGGAAATGCTTGCATGAAGTGATCAACAAGAACAGCGGACCAATTAATTACTGAGTTCAAGTTTGGAACTTTCTGTTTTGGGGGTTTACCCATGTTTTTTGGAGGTGTAGTCCTAAACTTTTGATCAGCTGTAAAACAGCCTGTTTCAGTTTAAGCTTTCTTTTTAATAAATTACATGCTCAAAAAAATGTTTTGCCTCACTCCCATTTTTTTCTTGTTGCATGTTGAAGCTCTACTTGGAACTTTGTTAAGATCCAACCATGCAAAATATGATTTTTTGCCATTTTTCAAATGGTCTAAAACTTTTGATCAGGACTGTACAACCTAAAAATAACAGCAATTTGTTTTCTTCAGCCACATCACAGTGAACCAACAAGTGAACTGTGTTCAGACAAGTTTTGAGCAATAAAAAAAGTAGCTTATATGTAACCTCCTTTATTTGTTGATGAAAAGAAACAAACTGAAATGAAGTTAGCGTGATGCATTGGGATATTGAATTGTATTGTTGACATGAAAATTGCAATTGAATTGAAATGCAAGTAGGGCTGGGTAGTAAAACACAATAGCTTTTTAGTACTGACTGAAAACATTGAGTAGGTATTGATACAGAAAAAAATAATATTTTTCGGCGCAAAATGTCTGTACTTTTCTAATTAAATCTCTGTTACTGAGCCTCACAGGTCCTTTTCTTCTGCTGCTGCGCATAACATGCCAGATGTGGCTTCGCACATGCGCGATTCATTTGCAGTCTGGATGCAGTGGGGTAAAAATCATCTGTTCCATCTTCCACTCTGTCACCACTTATGAGAGGCAACAGCCTTAAAAAGTTCCAGTTTTGTATTAACTGTCCTGAGAGTTTGTTTGAGGACTGACCTCACACTGCTTTGAAGAGGTATCAGAGTCAGAGTATTTAAACTGTTTAATGCTCCAATTCAGAATGGAGAGGTTGAACCATTCTTTTTTTTCCCCAAAATTTAAGAAACAGCGCATCATCATATGACGAAATGCCCTAAAAATGTTGTGTCCTAAACATAATGGCAAACTTGGCTGACAGATGTGAAAATATTTTAAACAGTTGAAAACTGACTCAAACTTTACTCCTTCTATATCTGGTGTACCTTCAGTCTTGAGGTGTTCAACAGGAGAGTTGTACATCTCTATGGTGCATTCTGCTCCACACTGATTTGGATCACCACCCTGAAAAACAGATTGTGTCATTAAACAATATCTACAGAAATGATGTGTACGACTAAAGCAGAAGCCACCAGTGCAATGTGAGCCCAAATTATCTCCAGCATGCAAAACAAGGTTCCTTTAACTACAGTTGTATCTATTTATTTCCATAACCTAAAGGATTAACAACTTCAAAGGCATCTTGGTATAGCAGTAATTTGAAATAAATGGAAAAAAAAAAAAAAGAGTACTACTTTTGAATATCTTACCATCACTAATGTCACACAGTACTAGGGGTGGGTTTTAATAATCGATTCATCGATCAAAATCAATTCTGGCTTGGATAACGTGAAATCGATTCATTAAAATCCTGAATCGATTTTTTAATGTAAATTTATTTTGCCCGAAACGCCAGAATCTCATGTTAAACCTCACAAATTTTTAACAACCACCAAACAGCTAAGACAGTAAATGAGAGCAGGTACACGGATTCTGCACAAGGACATAAACACACAGCGCGGACCGCGGATCAGAATCAGTGAGATGTCGCCTTTCTCACCTGACGGCACGGACCCGGTCGGGGCTGAAAGCCGACAGCTCGCTGATTCTGATCTGTCGGCGGGTCCGCGCTTTGTGTTCACGCCCTTTTTGCGCTGATTCTAAAGCTGTTAGTTTGATCTCTCTCCAAACAATATTGACCGAACCAGCAGCAAAAGAAGATCCAAACTAGGCTTCACATAAACATCGTCATGAAATCACTCTGACTTTTACTGTTTTGTGATAGGTTTGTAGCTTGAACCTATTCGCTGGAACGTTGAAGGCAATGTGATTACACAGCAAGCAAGACACGAGTAGGCAACATTCTTTATGTTTCACGTGCACGGGAGAGAACTGGACAGGCGCCGTTCCTTCGCTTGACCCCAGTTGCTCTCGTCCGTTCCCCCGTAACACTGCTCTTTTATTGTGGTTACATGTATATGCATAGGTTCATTAACATATGACATCTTATAGGTATACATGTGAACAAGGAATACCTTGTGTGTGTGTGAGCTGCTGACCAAAAGGGTCATAAAGCAGGAACAACATCCTAGGTCATAAAGAGGGTAACCTCCCCACACCCAATCTATGGTTCACCCTAGATAACACAGTGAAGCCATACAAAGGGCAGGAAGTTTTACCACATCAGACCTTCACAAGGATGTTTGCCTGTGATAAAACACTACAGCCCCCCACTCAGAACCTCGAGAATCTGGGGAGGGGAGAACAAAAGAATTCCTTTCAACACACAGTTAAAGTACAAATGGTAAGAATAAAAATGACAAACATTTAACAATTCACTCTAACATTTTGCTTCCACCATAAAAATCACACTTCATGCACAGCTCTCTCTCTCTCTCTGTACTTCAAGAACAGTTTCCCATCTAAAAATCTGTTTTCTGCATTATTCGCTTGCTTGTTACGCACAAGTCTACCGTTGTTTACAGCGCTGTCGCCACTGTTTTTTTTTTTCGTTTTACATATTTCCGAAAAGAAAACCTAATTTCTGCCGTTCAATACTGAACAAATTTAAACTTTTTAAAATTATGCAAAATGCAAAAGGCTTAGCCGTGTCTCTAATAACACCGCTGTAACTTCAGAGGTAATGTTCATATGTTGATTAATGGTTTTCTTTCGTTTTTGATGTACTGCAGAATATTTTTATAAAATCCCAGGCCAGGAAAACCACCTTCATGTTTTTCTGTGTTTTATCTTCAGCTACTTTGACACAAAGGCATCTGCTGTGACGCTCACACCTTTGATAAAGTCTTGCGTGTGTCAGCTTCCTTTTCATAGATACAAAAATATGTAAATGTACTGATCTGAATTATAATATTTCTGACTGTCAAAATTTCCCAGATTCAAATCGAATTTAATTGAATCGAATCGAATTGAATCAAATCGAATCGAATCAAATCAAATCGAATTGAATCGAATCGTGGATCGAATCGATTCGGGACCTTGTGAATCGGAAACGAATCGATTCTAGAAATCAGTGACGATACCCAGCCCTACACAGTACATCTGATGAAGATTCAGCTGATTGCTCACCTGTTACACATCCCTCAATACTCTCATCAGATAATGTTGTTTTAGTGTTTAGGAGTTTAGTGAGCTTATTCAGAGTACATGACTGACCCAACTCATATATTTTTTTAAATTTCCTCTACAATGGTCAGGATGGCAGAAGCAGGTTGCAATGAAATACATAACCCTAAATAAATCAAAAAGGAACATTGTCTTTAGCTGCTCCTGGTAAATTAAACAGGTGTTTGTTTCACAGTAAAGCTAGCTAAAATCTTCAACCTGCTGCATTATTATGAACTTTCCAGAAAACTAAACAGGACTGAAGGCAAAGCCTGTAACAGAGGAACGCTTTCAACGCAACAAGAAAACTTACTAAGCGAACTATGGTTACAGTTGATATACGTTTCATGTCTAATGATATACTTACATTGAAGTAGAAGGTTGTTGGTTCAGTGCAGGGTGCTACTGGCACTCCCTTGCTGAGCTGAGTCAGTCTGGACCACTGACTGTATAAAAGATGGACGACGCGACACCGCCTCCTCCCATTGTGCAAAAATGAAGCCAAAATACCCCGCTTGTGGAGGCTGCCATCTTGCAAATTTGGAGCCAGAGTCTGCGCAGTAGTGACTTGAGGTGGAGTGACTGTGTAACGCTCCCGTCCACACACCCGCTGGACATGACCGCAAACACGGCCCTCTACACTTTTTACGTAGCCCGGCTGCTCGAGTTTTTTTGCTGGTTTACCGCGACTGACGACTCGCTTAATTAAGATAAATACAACCATGTCACTGTTATAAAAAAAGTCACACAGTGTTGGAGGCTTGTTGCTAGCTAGGTAGCGATGCTACACACCTAATACTCTTAATAGTCTGTGTTATTGAAGGATTCAGCACTTTTTATGGTTTTTTTTTTTTTATCCATTTTTAGACAGCGATGAGATCATCTGCACACTCTACAGAAGCCCAGAGTTACTATTAATATTAAAAATATAATGCTGTCCTTTGAGATTTTAACATTTAAGACTGTGAGTGTAATGGATCTAAAACTGTTTAAATCTTCAGAGCCCTCTACAGCCTGGTAACATGGAAACTTTAAAAACAGCAGCAGAAGGTTTCTGTAGTGTAGTCTAATCTGTTCTTTTCATTTAATAATAGAGTCCATATTATATCAACAGCTACATTCACCCTGGGGAGAAACTAGTGAGGGAGACCATCAGGACCAAGCTGGGTTTCCTGGGTCCAGAGGTTTGGAGAAACTTCTTCCCTTTCTTCATCACAGCTGTTCTGTTGACCCACTGAGAGAGGCATCATTTAAGAAACACCAGGAAGACTGAAGCTCATCGCATTGATCAAGCAGGACTCATGATCTTCACCAGCAGCTCCCTCACAGGGAAATCTTCAGCACTCCTCTGTAGGCCCGATCCAGGAGATGGATAAACCCAGCATTTCATGAACACTGTGATGGAGACCTTTGGTTTGTGTAATGTTATAAATACTCGGATACTCCCCAGAGGCTCCAGACTTTTACATAAAGATATTATATTCAGTCGTGTAGAAAGTTATATATTTAAAAATATATGATCCTCTCTGGTTACTCTGGTATGAATAACTCTGAATCACTTTATGGTAAATAACACTATCTGCAAAAAACTGTGAAAGAATTCCAGATGACAAGTTTGTAGTTCAACATACAAGTGACGACCTTTGACCTTCATCAGGTTTTATTTAATTGTGTCAGAGAAAATCAAATGTGCTCTTCATGCAGCTGAGTACATCAAGTGTTTAAAACGGAAGCTGTGCAGGTCTGAGATCAGCAGCTTTGTGAAACACCAAACTGAGGTCCTGTTAATGCTGATATATAGTGACACAGTTACATGAGTGATTAATCCTTTTGTTTTTTTGTCTTTAACTTTATCAATAAAGCTGCAGCTTTCACTACAGCACGTGTGGTACTTTAACCTTTGCACTGTTTTCGTCAGTTCATTTTGCAGTTAACATGTTGGATGATCTGTCTCACTGGGTGGTGCTGAGGTCTGAATCTGAGGGCAGCCCCTGTAATCACAAAGAGAACAGAACCATCAAACTCAGATATAAATTTTATCCCTCAAAATTGAAATAAAGCTGATTCCCCTGTCCTCACACACTCAGGATCTGAAGTTCTTCTCTTACATTTTTTTCAATATTACAGTTCACTACAGCACTTTAATCCATAGTTCCTGATTAATGCTGAGTTACTGAAGTACAAGCTTTTAAAAAAGATGTTACTGTCCTTACAGATGTGGCAAGAGACTGAAAACATGCTGTTGTTTGCACATATTTAATACTCAGCTCTGCACAGGAGCTGCAGCAGGGTGCAGCCTGTTGCTTTTACAGTATAATACTTGTAATAAAAGTACAGTAACAGTAATTAGTGACTGAGCAGCCCGGGGCGTTTCTCTTAATTTCTTTAGTAAATTCATTCACCTGCACAGATTAGTTAAACGAACCCTGACAGCCGAGTGCTCATTTTAGCTAGCTAGGTCTCAGGACCTAAGGACGGTAGTTACGGATTAGTTTACAAACACGTTTATCTTACCGAAAAAGTGCAGCGGGGCCTCGGGTCCTTCTGTCGGGTAGTCCAGTTTACTGAAGAACACCTCAGGCTGTCAGGTTCAAACAGGCGGTCGTGTTTTTGTAGCGTAAACGCTGGCCCTCCTCTCAGAGCCTACGCTCTATCTGCTATTCCCGAACAGAGATACGCAAGTTTCTCCGTGACTGCAGCTGTCAGTCAAAGCTGCTATGATGACGTTTCACCCCAATTTAACATCACCGCGGTAGGAATTAGAATCAAACTTATGGGAAAGGAGACCCCTTGGACATCAATCAGCATGATGAGAACTATTGATAACAAAAGAAAGAATCTTTGGAAAAAAATTATCTGAGGAGAATTAATTTATTTTAGTCTGACCCCAGTCCCATCCGCTAACATGGAGGAGGCGGGGTTTATGACCTATACTGCAGCCAGACACCAGGGGGCGATAGATACGTTTTGGCTTCATTTTTGGGGAGCTGTCGCGTCGTCCATTTGTTCTACAGTCAATAGCTGTGTCCCAAAACATCGGCTGCATCCTTCGGAGGACCCGGCCTTCGCGGTCTACGTGGGCCGGGTCCTTCGAAGACCAAGAAGGCCGGAAGTGCGAGGTTGTGAAATTGGACGGTCTAGCCTTCAGATTTGCGTCACCGCTGTGTCGGTGGAGTTTAATAAACTCGGCCGTCTGCTCCTTGCTATCTAAAATATAACAGGACACTGGCGTAAACTCTCGACCGTCTCACACTTCTGTTTAATCAGTTTTCTGTTTGACGTTTATTCAGCTGTGTGAAAATCCCGGAGGAACCCACCCGATGGATTAATAAAGTTTTATTTAATCTAATAATCTAATAACTTTGATCTCAGCCAACCCGATTTAGCCTCCGGAGGATGCAGCCGACGTTTTGGGACACAGCTAATGATCTGTCTTCTTCTTTGTTGGTTTGGCGGACTACATGCCACCAAGGAGTACTGGTGCCCTCTGCTGTTGCAGTACCTCACAGTCAGACAGCTATCTTTCTGTGACAATAATAGTACCCTCCTCGTCTAAGTTTTTTTTTTTTTAATATAGAGGTAACGGTTTAGACACGTGATGCAATGTCTCCAAAACGTGCATATAAATGAGATATAAATCAGTTTTTAAAGAAACTGATTGTTACAGTATTTATAATGCATTCGTTGACTGCTCTTGACCTTGCAAGCTACACCAATTATTTTATTAACATTATTTCTTTTTTTGGGGGGGTATTTCATTTTTATCAATTAATTTTAATTTCAGCAGGTGGTATTACACTCAAACAGATTGAACAGTGGTAAATCCATGATTTATATCTCCTGTTCCACCACATCCCAAAGGTGCCCTTGGTTTGGGATCTGGTGAATGTGGAGATTGATGGAGTTCAGTGAAGTCATTGTGATGTTTAAGAACCCAGTTTAACATGATCACAGTTTTGTGATATGGTGCATCATCCTTCTGGAAGTAGTCATCAGAAGATGGATACACAGTGGTCATAAACGGATAGACATGCATGGTGGAAGTTCGAGGAGAGGAATAAGCAATTAACTAATAAGAAAAATTATGTTTAATGATCAAACCAAGTTAACTGATGAATCCCTGAGATTCTAAATTTGAATGTATTTTTTTTTTTTTTGCAATGATAAGGAAGATTAAGATTTTAGGGTAATTGGTTCTACAATAGAAAATGGCCTTTTGCCATTAATTATGCCACAACATATTTTTTTCATTGTAAATATCTGTCTTATATACTTGGTGAGACTGTAGAACTTAAAGAAATAAACATTTTTTATTTTTAGTAATTGCTCGTATTTACTGTTAAGATATACTGTTTTATCAAACAGTCTGAGCTTTTTAATATTAAAAGAATTTTCACCGTAATTTTCACAATAATTCTAACAATGTTTTGACATTTTGTTAAAATTAAAAGCACGGTATGTTTTGAGTAATTAATATACAGTTGTAAATTGTAAATTCAAATGAAAAAAGCAGGAAAGATTGTCATTCATACAGAATTATTATGTAAATTGTAGGGTGATTAATTGTAGATAACGTTACAGATTTTTCCTGTTGTTTTCGAAGACAATGTGCCATATTACTGTAAATTAATATATTTTCAACATACTAGCAGTGTAAAAATAAAAGCAAATCACCATTTGTCAATCTACTGGAATTTAATATAGATATTACAATCATTTACTCTTTTTGATTTAATGGTAACCCACCCAGCTGTATAGAAACTCTGACATGCTAGCTAGTACGCAGTACGACTTATTATAACTGACTGTAAAAAGTCAGCACAATGAAAATAAACTCCACCTTTTTTTTTTTTTTTATCCCTTTAAATAAACTCCACCTAAACTTGGTTTATATCTGACCCAGATAGACTGCAGGTCATAACTTCTTACCTGAAGTTCAGTTCACCTGATACTCGGACCGGCGGCCGCCTCGGGTCTCTCCTCTTGCCTCCACCACTTGCTAATGTTACTGAATCTGTGGAAGCTACACCATAGCCACCACCAAACAACTGAGTTATTTTTACACACCGGCCAGCATCTGCCCAATCCACCATCTGCCCAATCCACCATCTTTCATTGTTTATACCGTTACGAAAAAAAAAAAAAATCATCGGCCCACCGAGCCAATTCCCGGTATGTCCGATGGCCAGTCCAGCTATGGTCGTGCCATCAGTTAACCCTTCGCGTGGCAGCAGTGGCACGCGTGCCTAGGGTTGCCAACCCCTTTGGTAGACTATTGGAACCACCTGAGATTAAGCCTCAGATGCAGACAAAGCAGGATTACTTCTAAAGGTCTTTAAATGGGATCTTGTGCTAACTTTCTAAAGTCTAACCTGTTGCTGGTGTCAGATGACAGGTTTTTTGTATTTTTTCAATATCTATAACTCTATTAACTCCTGAACTATTTGTTCAAATGAAAGAACTCCAGCTGTTCCTGACTTTTTCAGTGAAATATTTTCAGTGACATTAGGGTCGTTACAGTAATCCCACACAGCAACAGCCCAAAGAAGATGAAGGATGGTTGAAAGAAGAGAGAGTAATGAGTTTGATGGTGCTCTACAGAAAACAGAATATTTATCAGGCATTTCGATTTTTTTTATTGTTTTGTTTTTAGTAATTTCTGTGTTATTTGCCAATATTTGGCAGCACGGTGGCATGGTGGTTAGCACTGTTGCCGCACAGCAAGAAGGTCCTGAGTTCAATTCCACCATCAGGCCGGGGTCTTTCTGTGTGGAGTTTGCATGTTCTCCCCGTGTTTGTGTGGGTTCCCTCCGGGTACTCCGGCTTCCTCCCACCATCCAAAGACATGCAACTTGTGGGGATAGGTTAATTGGATAATCCAAATTGCCACTAGGTGTGAATGTGTGAGTGAATGTGAGTGCGAATGGTTGTCTGTCCCTGTGTGTTGGCCCTGTGACAGACTGGCGACCTGTCCAGGGTGTACCCCGCCTCTCGCCCTATGACAGCTGGGATAGGCTCCAGCGCCCCCCGCGACCCTGAAAAGGATAAGCGGAAGCGAATGGATGGATGGATGGATTTGCCCTGTCTGTAATTAGCATAATGACCCTACTATCACTGAAAAAAGCAAAGAGTTCAAGGAGTATATAATTATTATTAGGCCCAGAGATGAATAAATGATTGGCAGTGATTTTCATGCATTTTTATGTTTTATACAATGTCAGATTTTTTTATTTTATTTTGTTTTACAAAATGTCATATTTGAGGTCCTTACATTTTAAAAAAAATGCCACCTTCCCACAAACAGCAGTAAAATTATTAAATAGTTGTTTTTTACCTTTAAATGACACGGTTTTGTAAACGGACTCGGGCGCAGACCAGGAGACCTTTGCAGAAACTGATAGTGCGTTTATTTACAGTGGTGTCACCGGGTGAATATATATACAAGGTGCTCGGGAAAGGGGTCCGGGGCTCCAGGGGGGAAGGGGAAGGGTCCAAAACCACACTCTGCTCTTTCAGCCAACAATCCCACTCCTTTTCCACCAGTCGCTCCTCTCGCTCACTCGGGGGTACAGGGACGGGTCTCAGGCGTAGGCAGGGATCCCTCCGGTGTGGACACCGGAGATGAGCTAGCCGCCGCAGCTGGGACCGAGGAGTCCCGAGAGGCTGGATTAGCCGGTTCTGACAAACCATCCTACTTTGGCAAACCGTCCTACCGTAAGTAGTTTATGCACATTTCTGCTGTCACAGAGTAAGTCCAGCACCAATTTAAGTAGGTATGACGGTTTGCCACTGAACTTTGCCCATCAGAGTATGCTTGTAGCTCATATTCATACAGCCAGGATGGTTTGCCACTTCATTTTATCCATTAAAGTATGCTTGTAGGTAACATTCACAAAGGTAGCATGGTTTGGCAGTTAATTTTACCCGTCAGAGTATGTGTCTAGCTGTTATTAAGAAAGGTAGGATGATTTGCCACTGAATTTTAGCTGTTAAAGTATGCTTCTAGCTCAGATTAACAAAAGTAGGACGATTTGCCACTAAATTTTAGCTGTTTAAGTATGCTTGTAGGTGACATTCACAAAGGTAGGATGGTTTGGCACTTAATTTTAGCGATGAGAGTATTTTTCTAGGTAATATTCACAAAGGGTAAGACAGTTACCCTACCCTGTCTTTCAGACAGACGCAACAACATTGTCATCCCCTATGTAGCCGGTGTATCAGAGAAACTCAGGAGAGTTTTCTCCAAGCACGACATCCCAGTGTACTTCAGACCAAGCAACACACTCAGACACAAACTGGTTCACCCGAAAGACAAAACTCCAAAACACAGACTGAACAACGTGGTGTATGCGGTACAGTGCAGCGAGGAATGCCCGGACCTCTACATTGGAGAGACCAAACAGCCACTTCACAAGCGTATGGCACAACATAGAAGAGCCACCTCCACAGGACAAGACTCAGCAGTCCATCTGCATCTTAAGGATAAAGCTCACTCTTTCGAGGATGCCAATGTTCACATTTTGGACAGGGAGGACAGATGGTTTGAAAGAGGAGTGAAAGAGATGTCCACTGTGAGCGACCATCTTTGAACAGAGGCGGTGGTTTACGACACCAACTGTCTGCCATCTATAATCCAGTTTTGAGTTCCCTCCCCAGACGCCTTAACGCCCACTCACATCCCGGGCCATCTGACCTCAGGAATTCACATGACAAGGTGGGGCCAGGTTTCACAATGGGCTCACCCGAAACCCTGGCTGATTAGGTCCCACACCCGCTTTCACACCTTGGCGCATGTGATTAGAGGATCACCAGGGGGTCCTTTGTCCCTCCTTGGGGGGATACTCCCACTGGGTTTAAATCTGGGACTCTCGGCCATTTGACCTTAAAACTGAAGAAGCTTCTCGGATGAGAGGTGAAACGTCTTCAAGCAACTTAAAGAAGTCCAGACGCCTTTCTTTGCAAACTCCTTTGACTTTGAGTTAGCTTCTGAAATTAGTACTTTTTAATTTTTCATGAATTCAGCAGGGTGTGAAACTGGTTGTCAATCAAATGTTAAATTATTTTTGATCAACTGAACAACTGATTGTGTGTATATATTGTTTCGAAGATTTGAGTCAATATTAGTCAAAAGAAAAAAAGAAGCATAAAAAACACTAACTGTAAATATAATGTCCAACAATAGACAAGTTAATATAAAATATAAAGACAAAAGAAAGGTTGTTGTCTGTCATACATGTAAATGTGTGGTGTATCAGTACCAGTATTGGCAACACTTCCGGCGCCGCTCCAATCTGACTGAGTCCTTTTTTCTCTTTAATATACGTTTCTCTGTTGTTTTTGTGTTTATTGTTTTTGTTTTTCTATTGTGGACTGCTGTCCCCCACAATGGAGCTCAGAAATCTATGGGCAATGGTGTTCTTTATTACATTTTTTACGGCGTCTTTGTCCGGAGAGCGCGTGGAGGTCCGACCTCCCATTGTTTACAGCAGGGATCAGCTGTTAGCCCTCGGAGCCTCCGCTGCCCTGCCTACCGCCAAGCAAGCTAACATCCCCCGCGAGGTCAGGAGGAAGAGACGCGGTACTCAGGCCGGGACCGGGCGTCGCAGTAAAGTTAGGAGGTACCGGCCAGCGATTCGATCTATTATTATGGGGAATGTGAGATCTCTCCCCAATAAAATAGACAAACTGGCGGCCCTTAAGCTGGGCAGACACTGTGCGATTTTTTCAGTCGCGCGATTCAGCTCCTGCTCAAACTGTACGATTGACTCGCAGGGGTTACAAGTTCATAGGTCACGATGCAGGGTCTCACACTATACGGCCCGATGCTCTGATGTGATGTGAGTGCTCACACTGTGCGTCCATAAAAATTAAGGTTATAACAGAAAATCTGTCGCTCGCTCTGCCTCTCTGTCTCTCACTCACACAGACACACACACCACCACCATCAACTTTGCTAAATTGCTAATGAAAAACATTGATCAGGCAGCTGTGATTGAGCAGCAGTGTAAATCCAACTATTTTCACGGTTGTTGTGGTCGTGATAATTTTGTGAGGCCACATCGAAAAGGCTCGGATGAGCTTTCCAAAGTCCTACAAGTGCCTCCATCGCTTGTGTCCAGATCACACGCTGCACAGCCGTGCTGCTCCGTCTTTTCACCGACGTTTATGTGTTTGCGCGTGCCCAGTGTGAGCGGCTGCGTTGACACCCTCACGACGGTCGGGAGGATTTCAAACCTGTTTGAAATCCTCCCGACCAAGCGATTGATGATCGGGAGCTGGTCGTGAGGTGTTAATCGCTTCTCGTTACCCCATGTATACTACACGATGAACGACGCACAATGAACGCCAAACTCGGGCCGATCACCAAAACGGTCGCAAGACTCAAAAATCGGCTCAAAATGGGCCAAAAATCGCACAGTGTAAGCCCAGCATTACCCGACATCAGAGGAGCTACAGGGAGTGCAGCCTGATGTGCTTCACAGAGTCGTGGCTAACTGCGTTAACTCCGGACTCACACGTAAACATGGATGGTTTTCATCTGATCCGGGCTGGCAGAACAACGGAGAGTGGTAAGAAGAGAGGAGGGGGTCTGGCTGTGTTTGTGAATGATAGATGGTGTAACTCTTGGCATTTATCGATCAAAGAGACGGTATGCTGTAAGGACATTGAGCTGCTAGCAGTTAGCATGAGACCGTACTATCTACCGCGAGAGTTTACACACGTGATTATGATAGCTGTGTATGTCCCGCCCTCTGCTAATGCTGCAGCAGCCTGTGAGGTCCTGCACACTGTAACCAGCAGACTCCAAACACAGCACCCTCAGGCCCTTTTCCTGATCTCTGGGGACTTTAATCACATCTCCCTGTCCTCCACTCTCCCCACCTTCACCCAGTATGTTACCTGCCACACCAGAGACAATAAAACATTGGACTTATTGTATGCCAACACCAAGGAGGCATACAGCTCATCACCTCTCCCTCCCTTGGGGGGCTCAGATCACAACCTGGTTCATCTCCAGCCTGTGTATAAACCTCTAGTACACAGAGAACCAGTTGTGAAACGCACAGTAAGGAAATGGTCAGCAGAGACTGAAGAGGCCCTGAGGGACTGTTTCCGTTCTACTGTGTGGGACAACCTCTGCAGCCCTCTGGAGGATGACCTCAACAGCATCACAGACTGCATTACGGATTACATGAACTTCTGTGTGGACAACACCATACCCATCAAAAAGGTACGGTGTTTTTCTAACAACAAGCCATGGATAAATCCTGAAATTAAGGCTCTCCTCAAGGAGAAGATAAGAGTGTTTAGATCTGGAGACAAACAGGAGCTGAGAGTTGTTCAGAAGAAGCTGAAATGGAAGATAAGGCAAGGAAAGGAAAACTACAGGAGGAAGATGGAAGAGCAGCTGCAACAGGACAACATCAGAGGGGTTTGGAACAGCCTGAAGACAATCTCAGGACAAAAACCAACCCCCCAGGCTGCAGGAGACTTGGGGTGGGTGAATGACCTAAATAAATATTTTAATAGGTTTGATCAACCACCCACCCCTCCCACAGCATCGTCCCCCCTCCTGCAACCTCCTTCATCTTCAGGGACTGCCTGTCCTTCATCTCAGGACTTCACACCTCTCAGCTTCACACCTCCCAGCTCCCAGTCATTACACCCACCCCCGGCTTCTGTGGACTCCAACATACACCCCCCTCCCCCAAAATCCACTCTTTCTATCTCAGCACTTCAAGTGAGGAACAAGCTTCGCAAGATCAAGGTGCGGAAGGCTGCAGGTCCAGATGGCGTCAGCTCCAGGCTCCTGAGATGCTGCGCAGATGAACTGTGTGGCATCCTAGGTTATCTGTTCAACCTGAGCCTGTCACTGGGGAAAGTACCACAGCTGTGGAAGACCTCCTGTGTGGTACTGGTACCAAAGACCTCCTATCCCAAGGACCTCAGCAGCTACAGGCCGGTAGCCCTGACATCGCATCTGATGAAGACCCTCGAGAGGTTGGTTCTAAACCATCTGCGCCCCCTGGTGAGGTCTTCATTGGATCCGCTGCAGTTTGCTTACCAGCCTGGCATTGGGGTGGAGGACGCCATCATCTACCTCCTGCACCGAGCTCTGACTCACCTGGAGAAGCCTGGAAGCACTGTGAGGATCATGTTCTTTGATTTCTCCAGTGCTTTTAACACCATCCAGCCACAACTTCTGAGAGACAAGCTGGAGCTATCGGGAGTGGACCACCACATAGAATAGAATAGAATTCAACTTTATTGTCATTGCACATGCACAGGTACAGGGCAACGAAATGCAGTTTGCATCCATCCAGAAGTGCTTTAGTGATATAGATATATTACAATATATATTAGCAATAATATAGATATGCAAGTATATTACAGAAATGGGTCTATTGTGGTATGTTATAATGTACACGGTATGAAGTATGTTGTGAATATTCTATAACTATAGGTATGTACAGGCTGTAGTGAGTACAAGCTATGTACAGGATATGAACAGGATATAAATATGAAAAACTATACAGAATATGAAATAAATAACTTTACAGAAATATGAGATATACAGTTATACAGAAATGGGAACTATGCAAGTTGTAAACAGTTGTAAGGTTAAAAATTATTGTATGTACAGAATGACTATTTACACAGAGCTATACAGTAGTGCAGTTAAGATAAGTGAGGGTGTGGATAATTTCTACAGAGGCTGTCAGATGTCAGGAGGCAGAGTTCAGGAGTCTGACAGCTGTGGGGAAGAAGCTGTTCCGGTACCTGGTGGTCTTAGTCCGGAGGCTCCTGTAGCGCCTCCCAGAGGGCAGGAGGGTGAAGAGTCCATGTGATGGGTGACTGGGGTCTCTGATGATTTTCCCAGCCCTTTTCAGACACCGCTTCCTGTAGATGTCTTTTATGGCAGGAAGTGGTGCTCCGGCGATGCGCTGGGCAGTTTTCACGACCCTCTGCAACGCCTTCCGGTCCGAGGCAGAGCAGTTCCCGTACCAGACTGTTATACAGTTGGTCAGGATGCTCTCGATGGTGCAGCGATAGAAGTTCACCAGGATGTCTGAGGAAAGGTGGTTCTTCCTCAGAGTCCTCAAGAAGAAGAGGCGCTGGTGAGCCTTCTTGACCAGCTTGGAGCAGTTGGTCGTCCAGGTGAGATCCTCGGAGATGTGGACTCCCAGGAACTTGAAGCTGCTCACACGCTCCACAGCCGTCCCCTTAATGTGGATGGGTGGATGTGGGTCAGCATTCCTCCTGTAGTCCACGATGAGCTCCTTGGTCTTCTCGGTGTTAAGCAGCAGGTTGTTTGTGTCGCACCACTCAGCCAGACGATCCACCTCCTCCCTGTAGGCGGCCTCATCGTTGTCACTGATGAGGCCAATCACCGTGGTGTCATCTGCAAACTTAATGATGGTGTTGGAACCATCAGCAGGTCTGCAGTCGTGGGTGAAGAGGGAGTAGAGGAAAGGGCTCATCACACAGCCTTGTGGTACACCGGTGTTCATTGTGATGGTAGATAAGCAGTGGTTATCCAGCCGGACATGTTGGGG
Source organism: Oreochromis niloticus (assembly GCF_001858045.2). Lineage (NCBI taxonomy): Eukaryota > Metazoa > Chordata > Actinopteri > Cichliformes > Cichlidae > Oreochromis > Oreochromis niloticus. The sequence goes on from NC_031967.2 coordinate 55,229,275, forward strand.
GCGGTTGGTCAGGAAGTCCAGTAACCATTTGCAGATGAGGGAACTGATGCCCAGGTCGGTCAGTTTCCTGATTCAATTCAATTCAATTCAATTTTATTTATATAGCGCCAAATCACAACAAAAGTCGCCTCAAGGCGCTTTATATTGTACAGTAGATAGCACAATAATAAATACAGAGAAAAGCCCAACAATCATATGACCCCCTATGAGCAAGCACTTTGGCGACAGTGGGAAGGAAAAACTCCCTTTTAACAGGAAGAAACCTCCGGCAGAACCAGGCTCAGGGAGGGGCGGCCATCTGCTGCGACCGGTTGGGGTGAAGAACTGATGAGTTGTGAGGGGTGGATTGTATTGAACGCTGAACTGAAGTCTATAAACAGCATTCTGGCGTAGGTGTTGTTGTTGTCCAGGTGTGAGAGGACAGAGTGCAGTGCGATGGAGACTGCATCCTCTGTGCTCCTGTTCTGGCGGTATGCGAATTGGTGGGGGTCCAGGGTGGGGGGAAGACAGGATTTGAAGTGTGCTAGGACCAGCTGCTCTAAGCACTTAGTGATGATGGGGGTGAGTGCTACTGGGCGGTAGTCATTGAGGCAAGATGGGTTGGAGTTTTTGGGTATGGGGACGATGGAGGTGGATTTGAAGCAGGCCGGTACCACAGCGTGGGCCAAGGACAGATTGAATATGTCTGTCAGCACTCCTGCAAGCTCCCCAGAACACGCTCTGAGAACACGACCGGGGATGCCATCAGGACCTGCAGCCTTGTTGATCCTGCTCAGCACCGCTCCTACATCGGTGGGGGAGAGAGTCAGAGGTTGGTGGTCTGGCGTCATGTCTGTTATGGTTGTGGTTGTGGGGTTCCCTCGCTCAAAACGAGCGTAAAAGTTGTTGAGCTCGTTGAGGAAGGAGACATCAGAGGATGCGGGGGAGGGTTTGGTGGTCCTGTAGTCTGTGATGGTCTGGAGTCCTTGCCACATGCGTCGGGGGTTGGAGTTGGAGAAGTGTTCTTCTACCTTCTTTTTGTAATGGTGTTTGGCTTTTTTGATGCCCTTCTTTACATGTCCCAGTGGATACTGGACTACCTCACAGAACGTCCACTGTATGTGAGGTCACAGGGCTGTGTCTCTGATACGCTGGTCTGCAGTACGGGGGCCCCACAGGGAACTGTGCTGGCACCGTTCCTCTTCACCCTCTACACTGCAGACTTCTCCATCAACTCCCCACGCTGCCACCTACAGAAGTTCTCTGACGACTCTGCCATAGTCGGTCTCATCACAGGTGAGGATGACTCAGAGTACAGGCAGTGGACTCTGGACTTTGTAGACTGGTGTCAGCAGAACCACCTGCTGATCAACGCCGGGAAAACGAAGGAGTTGGTGGTGGACTTCCGGAGACGCAGACCCACCACACTGACACCGGTGAACATCCAGGGAGTGGACATTGAGATAGTGGACTCTTATAGGTACCTGGGTGTTCACCTGAATAATAAACTGGACTGGAGCCACAACACTGATGCTCTTTACAGGAAGGGTCAGAGCAGACTCTACCTGCTGAGGCGGCTGAAGTCATCTGGAGTCCAGGGAGCGCTTTTAAAGACCTTCTATGACTCTGTGGTGGCATCTGTCATTTTTTACACTGTTGTATGTTGGAGCAGCAGTTTATTGGCAGCTGACAGGAAGAGGTTGGATAAACTCATCAGGAAGGCCAGCTCTGTTCTGGGATGCACCCTGGACCCAGTGCAGGTGGTGGGAGACAGAAGGACTCTGGCCAAAATAACATCTCTGATGGACAGAGTCTCCCACCCCATGCATGGAAATGTTGCTGAACTGCAGTCTGACAGACTGCTGCATCCTAGATGCATGAAGGAGCGTTTCCGCAGGTCCTTCCTCCCTGCAGCTGTCAGACTGTACAATCAGAACTGCTCCCAACAAACATAGATGTTTACATCTGTGCTGTAACTGCAATAAGTTAATCAACCGATTCGCACTACAACCTGGTTTGCCTCTTATCTGTAGTTATTTATATTTTATTTAATAACTGTACAATACTCTGTATATAGTAACCATTGTCCTTAATGTAAATATGTAAGAAAAATTGTGTATGTTTCTGTTCTGTGTGCTGTGTACTGTTTGTCTGTATATGTGTCTTTTTGGCTGCTGTTACAACCAAATTTCCCCTTGTGGGACAATTAAAGGATTATTCTATTCTATTCTATTCTACCTCCCTGAGGTTGAATGGCTTTTATTTTCAGTTTCCTAAAACAAAATAACTGTTTTGGCTAAAACCACTGAAGCCTATTCGAATACTACATTATTAAAATTTTTGTTCCCCAAAATGTTTTACTCTTACGGTAAGCCTCATTTACATTTCTAACAAACGTCTTTGGAAATTGATATGAAACTGTAATGATTATAGTGCTTTAAATAAAATAAAAGCTTTTTATACAGAATCAGCAGAAATGACAATGACAAAACAGATAGACTCTATTTAACTTTAAAAATTGCAAAACTTTCCACTTAACACTAAAACTAACTTTATTTATTTATATTTTTGTCTTTTTTTTCCCCCAAGATTACAGCTGAGGATTAATTGCAATGGATCCAACAATGCCATTGTCACTCAGGAAAACACTCCGGTGGGATCCAAGATTGTTTGTGACAGGGACAGAACGGTCATCCCTGTGACTCCAGAGCTTTTCAATATCTTAATAAAAGTATGTTTTTCTTAAACACGGGAACAGATCTTGAAATTTGTTGTTTATGAATGAACTAGTATGAACTAAAACAACATTTGATGTGTATTTCAGGTCTTCTATATTCATCAAATGATCTAACATGATAACCCTATGTTTTGACATTACATGTTTAGTCACATGTTAAACCTTTGATAAACAGGGACCTTTATCCTTAATGGATTAAATCAAATATAATTCTTTAGTGTCTTCTGAAAGTAGCTGCCTAGGATACTTGTTCAGCAATTCATCTATATTATAAATTTGTGGATGCTCCTTGTTATATCCTGAGTTCTGCCTCTTACACTCACTAGCTAATTTATAGAGCAGGCAACAGCTTAATTTTGAAATTTAGTCATCAGGCTGTGCGAAATGTAAAACTGCTATAGCTTTAGAGCATATTTAATTGTAATACATTTTAATATTTGTCAGTATATTAAAAAAATCCAACAAGGTCTTCAAGTCTACCTTAAGGATTTATTGGTTGCAATTGATAGAAAGAAAAAAAACCCATTTAACTTAGAAACAATGAATCCTATAAGTGTGGTTTATATTGTCAACATATAGAGTACCATAAAAATATTCTAAAAGTCATGTCACATTTGACCTCTGACCTCTCCTTGAAGGTCAATTGTTTAATCGGAAGCTCAAAGTGATAATAATGCTCCATACAGTTGTTTCTAATTGCCACTATTTGTACTGAAATTATACATACATGTAGGGAATGATATGGGGGTTTCACTAAGTTTCACATTAGTTTGGACCTTTGACTCCTTCTACAAGGTCAAATAAGGTCAAAGTTATATAAATGGCTTTTTTTCTTGAAAACTAACTTTAAAAGTGCTTGTGTTTGCACTTGCAACATTTAGGAAGGGATATTGGTATATGGGGATTATAGTTTCCAAATATCATTTGACCTCACCTTTACATTTCACATCTGCTTCTCTTTCAAATTGACCTCAAATCTTTAACAGAAAGAATGTAAAGAATTAGCTGACGTATTTAGAAATTTACTGTGGCATAATAATATTTAACAGGCTCAGTTTATTACTATACAGATATTTACATTACCAGTTTATTATCGATTTACCTACTCTTAAATAATGTTTGTGTAAAAATAAAATCCACATAAACATCTGTCACGTAATCCTAATCTAAGTTTTACTGCAGTACAAAACAAACAAAAACAAAACTAATATATACAATATCCAGTACTATTCTGTTGAAAGTAAACACTTCCCAGAAGGTATGCTGCCTTGGTTTGTGGTGTCAGAGTGCTTCTTGTTTTCTCTATCATTTTAAACTTCAACTTTCAAGTATGCCCTACACTTATTGTCCATCCTATTTTAGGAGAGATTCACAAATACTGGGCCAAAGATTCACTTGGACTTAAAAAGAGACTGATTTTCAAAACAGATTTTGATAACAGGGACCTCATGAATCCATTGTTTTCAATAACAAAAGGGATTGCACAATAACTAGAACTAACCACCTTATATGTTATATCACATATATAATGATATCATGAAAGATTTCAATTCCAAGTAACTGATAATTCAGTTCTAATGTTTTAAAGGCAATCGAATTAAACTAGTCTATACTTTTCCCTAAAAGTTTTAACGTGATAACCTTATCACTGACCTCTTCCTACATGTTTGCCATCTTCCATTAAATTCAGTGAACACTTGTCTTTCACATAAAGTACTGTTACGGGTTCGAAATTGAGGATGAGAGTAAAACAATGATAGTCCAGAAAAGGTCGTTCAAACAATTGATTTTAATGAATGCACGCCGCGTGGAGAGGTGCAAACTGCAAAACAGTTGTACATCTCTGCCCAAAATACACTCTAGATTGCTTTTATAACATCAGGGTATTGTAACGCCCCTTCTTGCGTTTACAAGCACATAATTTGCATGTACAGAACATTCATGTATTTTAAGAATTAAATGCAAACACAGAAGTTCCTCCTTGTGGCATACTCTTCCAAATATGGTGATGATCTAAGGCCTTTGAGGTCACCATGGACTGGACATCCTTACGTCACCTGTAACTAAGCAAACTCAAATACCACGAGAAGCTGAATACATTCAGGCCTTTGCTCAGCTACTATTTTACTGTAACCATGTACTCAGCCTATGAGTTATGATACATATATTTAACTCAATCATTTTAAAGTAGTTATAACTGCACCTGTAATAAACATGTTAATATTTGATTATGATAACCCCTATAATATAAATTATAACATAATGCCAGCAGCTTCAATAAACACTTTGATGAAATAATAATTACTGCAATGATAAGATGATGGTTATGTAAAATAATCCCTGTAATTCCACAATTCCCTCTCTTGACGTCTTCCAAAGACGTCACTACACCATTCCCAGGTCCACTACCTTCGCTCTGACCCTCTCTAGCCGCCCCCTGACTCAGCAAATCCGACAACAACCTCATGTCCTCTAGGTGGTCCAGCAATAAAACACCAGCTCCCACTTGAAAACACTTCATGCTTAAGTGGTCTCTGCTCCTTTTCTGGGTCCCTCTCTAGTGGAAATCTTCTCCTGTAAGGGATAGAAAACAAACAACCTTTCTCTGCTACACCTTACTAACTTACTGTGTTCATCTCAGGTTCCTGTCATTATTCAAAGTTGGTTCACAATATCATATCAGGCAAAAATCACAAACCCTACTGCCACGTCTACTTTGTTAAGCTCTTCAGCTAGACTCTGTACCGGTTTGCCAATCTGTGTGTACATACCTCTACACTTTTAATGTCTAAATGCACATCTGGATGTATGTGCACTTGTATGTCTATCTGCATCTATGAGTCAGTGGTTTGTCAGATATAAGGCGTTAATGTGAGAAATGTTTCCTGACTATTAACTCCTGATACTCAAGGAACTTTCCTGTTTGCCGAACTTCCTAGGTTTGGCCTTTTACACTTTTACTAAAGAAATTTTAACAGAGCCCAAAGAGATTTTTATTTTGCTCCTGTGCTTGACAGGTTAAGCGAAGTTGTTTTTTGTTTTGTTTTGAAATTTTTCCCTTCTGTGTGTGTGTGTGTATACATAAGTAAGGATATGATAATCAACATAAGATCCCTGGTTTGCAAATGATTTTCTGCCCCCGCTGCAGGGCCACATCCTGCATCATTTTGTGGTGAGTCTATGTTGGCTAGTTTAATACAGATATGTAACAGTTGCTTCATTGCATTGCCCACTCAGAGTTGCGCAGTTTCAAAGTATGTGGAGAGTGTTTTCACAGTTTAAACATAGGTTACTCACATTTCTAGCCTGATTGTTTCCCGATAAAAGTGAAATCAAACATTGCATTTGATTTCACTTATGTATTATCATGTTCTGGGCTCTATCCATTATATTAACTTTATTCAATCTCAATACTCTTTATGTATGTGAGCAACGCTTTTAGCTTTATTAAACACAACCCGAGTAAAATACACACCATCCCCCTGTCAGCCTAAATCTCCGCTAAAAAGCACACTTCAAAGTTTTCTATCTGGATTTACGCCTCTTTTGGCCTCAAGCATATACATAACATGCAAAAGTTACTGTTAATGCCCATTAGACAAGTTTCCATTATCTACAACATTTTGTTTCACCCGGCTCACCCTTACACATTTCCTGTTCACTTATTGCATATTTATCTTTAACACCTTTTACCTCAGTAGTTGCTAAGCAGAAACAAAGCAACCTGTGGTCCACCTTTACCCTGTAAAATAAACCCCTGTCATGTTTGTGTCTGTAAGCATGTTTTGCATTCATTCATTACACTCCCCGCCATTCCTGCAAGTTAGGAGCTGTAAAGTTGAAAGCTACATCAAGTCCAGGCCTTTGGCCTGGCCTATATATAAATCATGTGTGTTTGTAAGCGTGCGTGCAATTCACCTGCTATGTTCTCATCATCCCTCAACATGTATCACCTGGACACTCTCACCAGTGAAGCTTAAAACCCTTTTGGACGGAACATCAACTCTAAACAAGCACAGTTATGCATTGTGTATAAAATGAACTCAACCTGTAAATAGAGACATCACTGTTATGACCAACATCGACCTCTGCACAGCTCAGACACCAATTGCAAGAGCTCTCTAACATTAGAATCATCAACTGTGACTTATATAGTGTTATTTCGGTACTTTATACTTCACACATTTTTGAACGTTGTTTATATGGGGAGTTCCTCTTTTTGTGTCTATATTTATTAATATGCCTTGTGCACTAAAGCTTCCTGTTTTTCAGTCTGGCTGAGCACTCGTTTGTGAGTATAAACTGGCCTCTACAAGCCTTCATTAGCAGATACACATTACAAATGCTTCATATATACAGAGAAAAACCCAATAATCCACATTTCACTATTTTGTTCTTTGGTTCAGATTTGGATTCTGTATTGTTCTTCATTTGTTATTATTTTGTCATAAAATAAATCAACCAAATAACTTAAGCTGTGTGACAGCACCTTGCGTTTACGCCAGGCTGTGAACTGCCCTGAAGCTACACCCCCCTTTTACCCCATTTACTTTCTCAATCTTAGTTTAAACTATTCCTGACCTTCTCCTTCTCTCGTCTGATCATCTCAAGTACGTCCTGTACCAAATTTGCTTCCTCTTTTCAAGCCCCACATTTAATTACAAGCTCAAACATATTTGCCCTATATTGCTGTCTCGACGTGTTTCCTGTCACCTTAACAGAGTTATTCTCAGAACTCAGAGCTGAGGTTCCCCTTTTCTAAGTCTGTATGTTCTACAAGAGAGCAAGTCGGTAAACAAGTTTCTCATCACAAAGGTTGTTAGGTAAAGGTCACGTAGACATTTGCTTAGTACCCCTAAAAGAGCACCTTTCATGTAGCTAATCGCATATATTAACACCCCCCTTTTTGTGACACATCTCATGTGTTACAAACTCAAAATCCTTCACTCAAGCTTAGGAAATTAAAAGAAAAAGGTTAGTCCTATCATATTAGGCATACATGCTCCGGCCCTTCAAACCTGTATTTAAGGAATGAAATCAAATTAATCATCATGTCAAATCCTTTCTTGGCTCCATCCACAGCCTGCATCCTTGAAACGTCCTGGAAACAAAAGCCTGTGTGTTAACCAGAACATCACCTTTTATACTCAGTTTCTCCACTTATGATCCAACCTGTGTTATAACCCAAAATAAACTTACACAGAACAGTTATTAATCATGTGTCCCCTCCGTTCATGGTAACTTAAGTTACATCAATGTTTCCCTTTTAGCATTTAGCATTCTATAATGTAATAACATAATCCAACCCCAGTAAATAATTTTCTCAACGCACACATCAATATCCCAAAATCAGCATCCCCAGATTTAAGTCTCCCACTTGTCCTGTTTGTCAACCTTTTATTTATTTCCCCTCTTGGTCCCATCACTCACATTCACTCCCATGCATTCACACATGATATTTTTTGCTGATCTGCAGCCTTCTGCGCACGTCATCAGATGCTCCACATCAGCAAAATGAGCTCAATCATTTGTTTTATTTCGTTTTCCTTTTTAGGAAAATAGTTCTCTATACTTTTGACTGGATTGAATCGATCAATCCATTTTTAGACAGAGACTTGCCGCCAATCAGTCTCTGATTGTAATCAATTATAATTCTGTAATGCCCACCTGATTTTCGTACTTGGTAATTTTGTCAGCGCCGTCCGTTCACTCTCTTCCAGGCCTGCTTAGAACAAAAATGAAAAAAGAGAGCTGATTATTAGCTCATCAAAGTACCAAACAAAATCACCTGACAGGTTTTTTCCTGAGTGCACTTACTACTACAAAAATTTTTGGGGCCCCTCTCAGACATATCCATGTCTTAATCAACCACCCTCTCTGGAAATAAAACAACAGCCTCAAAAATCTGAAACAATCCTAAATTTCACCCGTTCAACACACCGAAAACCTCGCCAAAAGCTACACCGTTTCGTACACAACAATAACCCCGGTTAAGCACTTTACCATACTCAGATTCAGCCTAACACCTTACAACAATGTGTCAACACTAATTTATAAACCTCCTAATCAAATTTGCACCTCTGAACAATCTACCCCTCCTTTAAGGCCTCAATCACACACACACAGCAAGCTCCTCTGTCCACATTCACACAAGCTCTCAAACTTTTTCCATACTCAACCATATCTCAACAATTTAACTTGGCAAAAGAAATACATGTTTAAACTTTATCACATTATTGAATTATTTTCATTTTCTTTCTATACTAATCACTTGTTTTGATCACTCAGTGCAAAAGCACTGCTAAGTCACCCTTTTAAACTAGTTTAATCCGTTTATTCAACATTCACACCATTCTATCACTCATACAAGTAGCAAGCCGATCTTCATTGCGTATGTTTGTGTGTGCTATTTTGCATATATGGCTTCACAGTCTCACAGACACTTTCCCATTCTCCAGTTAAAGAGTCAGTTTTCTCCGTCCCCCAATCACTAACCCAAATTTTACTTCCCCACCTTAAATCACAGCCCTGCTGGTCTTCCACCACCAGTTAGGGCTTGCTGTCAGGTTCCTGGACACTGTAAACAATTCAACCAGAAACTTGCCTTAACATATCCATTCATGTTAACCTGTAGTTTCGTCCGACTCCTGGATCTGGAGAATTGGTCCAGGTCTGCTTGCCCCTAAAAATAACAAACTAAAACATTTTCATTATTATCACGGACGCCTAAACGACCCATTTCTCTTTTTCTAGTCAAAAATACCAATTATGCCATGTATGTAAGCGTGTTCTTCCTTGCGTTATGTGGTCATGTAAATGCAGTGTAAGCTGTTTTCTTCATTGCATCCTTATGTATTTATTGCATTTTCATGTATTCATATTTAATTTATGCATCTTTTCACTGAGCTCTAGATTCAAACTATCTCACTTCTGATTCGTTTCAAAAATAATCTCACATGAAACAATTGGTATATGTGTGTTTTCTATTCATTAATATAATTGTCAGTTATTTTGATTATCTTTACCTTTTGTATTATTTACCTCTTTGTTGTGACGTGGTGGACATCCCTAAACTATCACGAGTTCAGGGTTCAATTTCAATCCAATCATCTCCTATCTTCTCGCAGTCAAACTCGTCCAGCTTCATCTCTCACTGGTCCTTTTCCATTCACAGTGTCCTGTTCGGGCTTCAGAGCCCCCGCAAACACAGTCGGTTTCTTCTCTGTTTTGATCTTTCAGTATTTCCTCTTCCTTCAGTCTTATTTTCATTTGCTCTGTTTTCTTCTCCATTCATCTTTTCAGTCTTTTCTTCCAAGATTGCTCCAAGCTTGGCAAATATGACAGTCAGTGCCTTCAAGCAGACATATCACGCTGTTCTTCACCAGCATGCATGTTGCATCTCGTGCTTTCTATCATGCTGCTGGACTCATCAGTCGTTGTCAGTGTTACTGCTTTCGCCTGCACTGTCTTTTAGCTTCCGTTACTTCTTCACGTCCACGATGTTCTATCGGTCTTCATCAGGAAATTGACTGTCCTTTGCGTTTCTTCTCGGGTCAAGGACAAAGTGAGAGCTCAAGCTGCACAATTTCGAGCCAAAGACTGGCTTATTTTGTCCCAATTCTTTTAATCTACTTTTCTGCTGCTGAACTCAAAGTTGCAAAGTTGAAAGACGCCCACCTGTATTGACACACTAAACCATATAATTAGTAATATATGCATTTTTCCTTAAAGGCTTCATTTGCTTCATGTGCCTAGAGTTAACTCATCTATCTCTCTGTGTTCTTTCTGTACACACTCAGTTCCTTTTATGGGCATGCATTTCCTGTCCCAGACACACACATTTTAATAGCGCTCTTTCACACATCACCATTCTTTAGGTCAGTTTTGTAGCATCAGTCACACAATAATTTCTTGAGTGGGTGTACTAAGTGCATATACTTATGTGTTTTTAAACAGAAAAATAAACTCAACCTCTCATAACATCACTCAAAGTCAAATATCTTCATAGACCCTAAAGTAAGCATATTATTTCCCTAGTCAAAAGTCAAACCGTTACTCACAGTAATTTTAATCTAACAGCCTTTGTGTTTTGAAACTAAAAACAGGAAGGAACAGCGCCCAATTTAAACTGCGCATGTTGTCACTCAACAACACACACACAGAAAATGTAACTGTATATATTATCTCAAACTGAAACAAAACCCATCTAAAAATCCTAAAACATCTTACTTCGACACCCCAAAACACACATCGCTTACAGACATCTTTTTTAATTAAATTATCTCAAATTCAATTTCAGTTCTTAGAACCCAGATAACGGTCTTAAGTATCAACAGTTTATGTATCCTATCTCAAAACCCAGCAAAAGTCATACAGTCATGGCAAGAAATAAAAGTTTACTTACAATATTGTAATAAACAACTCCAGCGTCTTAAATACAGGCATCAGCCATGTGTAGCAGTCTCTATAAACTTCCTATCAGTCTTACACAGTTTTACCTAGTACAGACACGTGTCAAGCAAACCCCATACTCATATTCTACAGTTATCATGAAATACTTATCATAATCAACAACAGTCACACAAATATAATAAACATAAACTGCATTTCTTCCCTTAAAACACAGATTGAAGTCGTCCTTAACCCTGGCTCTGCAGTCAGTCATTAGCCACTCATTCGTAAACAGGAAATGTCACTCTAAATAAGTCACAGGCATCTCATTTACATAGACACAGACACACTCTCAAAATAACCAGCCTGCTGCAGTGCCCGTGGCAGACAGAGCCTATATACAAACATAGAAATTATAACACAGAGACGTCTGATAAATTAAATAATATTTACAAGGCCTTAAATTGCACAACCTACATAATTTAGACAAAATTTGAATTAACCCTCCAAGGGACAAACTCCAAGTTTTTGATAATCAATGACCCAGTATCAGGTCCAACCTGTGTCTGGTCTAATTGCTAAAGTTCCTAAGTCAATTTAAAAGCGTCCAACGCCCAAGGTCCAACCTTTATTACCCAAACAAAGTGCAAACACCGTTCCAAACGGTCAACTGATCCAATCAGTAGCTATTCTGGACCGTCCCCAGTTGTCCACGATTGCCAATCGAACTATCCCGTCCAACGGAAAATCCTGAGCGTCCCCAGGAAATTTGGAGCGTCACCTCCGAACAATGCACTTTCTTAGAACTTCCCACAGTTCCGTTCTACAGAAATTTAATTATGTTTTTAAAGACATCCTATGAAACCACCAAACCGACTTTATTGATGTCCAAGCCCAGCTTTATATTCAATTATGACTGTATCACCATACACAGTTTCCAAATTACCTATAATCCTAAATTCAGTAGTCCAACTACTTTAAATTCTCTTTCCTTAGCAGTCCAACTGCATTTCCTTTAATCAGTACTGTCACTTAACCTTACATTATCATTACTTCAACTTCAATTCTCATGAGATTTTCACCAAAATCAAAACAGACCTTTACCAGTAATTTTCAGTGAGTAGACTTTTAATTTTGTCAGAACCAATTCAGCACTGTTTGGAAATAATTCAACAGGTAGTGCCTTACCTTTGAATAAGCCGGCTTATGTCCACTCACTTCGACCACTGACTCGTGTCTGCCTGTTTGAGCACCTTGGACCCTCTCAGTCTCATTCTCCAACTTTTCTCCCTCAACCTCGGCCAATGCACCAAATGTTACGGGTTCGAAATTGAGGATGAGAGTAAAACAATGATAGTCCAGAAAAGGTCGTTCAAACAATTGATTTTAATGAATGCACGCCGCGTGGAGAGGTGCAAACTGCAAAACAGTTGTACATCTCTGCCCAAAATACACTCTAGATTGCTTTTATAACATCAGGGTATTGTAACGCCCCTTCTTGCGTTTACAAGCACATAATTTGCATGTACAGAACATTCATGTATTTTAAGAATTAAATGCAAACACAGAAGTTCCTCCTTGTGGCATACTCTTCCAAATATGGTGATGATCTAAGGCCTTTGAGGTCACCATGGACTGGACATCCTTACGTCACCTGTAACTAAGCAAACTCAAATACCACAAGAAGCTGAATACATTCAGGCCTTTGCTCAGCTACTATTTTACTGTAACCATGTACTCAGCCTATGAGTTATGATACATATATTTAACTCAATCATTTTAAAGTAGTTATAACTGCACCTGTAATAAACATGTTAATATTTGATTATGATAACCCCTATAATATAAATTATAACATAATGCCAGCAGCTTCAATAAACACTTTGATGAAATAATAATTACTGCAATGATAAGATGATGGTTATGTAAAATAATCCCTGTAATTCCACAGTACATTTCAAACTGTTTAAATGTTGCTCTTTTTGTAATTTATAATCTGTTGATGTCAATTCCAGGAGAATCCTTTCTCAAAAAAGAGATGGGACACTTGTTCAGTTGTTGGGAGCCATTTAGTAATCATCCATATAAGCTCTTTCCCCTGACTAACCACTACTATGATAATGATAATGATAATGTACCATATGATATCAGAGTCCATGCAATGCCAGATGAGTTTTACTACTGGGTGCAACTGCACAATAAGGGCATTCTCAAGCTTCATCTTGAAGACTGTAAATCAGGTCAGGTCTAGTTTATATGATGGAATAAAATAAAAAAGAGTTTATTCAAGTGACCACCACAAAAGCCAAGACATTTGCACTGAAATCCAATATGTGTTATTCAGATGCAGGGTACATATTACTTTAACTGTGTTACAATATATCTCTAACTCTCTTTAATGCTGGGATGTTCTAACTGGCTCCTGTATGGTATTATACAGGTTAAGATAGGATGCTTCTGTGAGACTAGTTTTAGGATCTCCATTCTAGGGCCCTGTGGTAATCATTAATACCTTATTTCAAATTTAGAAAAAACTCATTTACATAAATTCGGTATTTATATGAAAAATGTGTCATTCCTGGATGTAAGGCCCATTTTAACATGATTGTATAGAGCATGGTTAATAAGAGCCACACTACAATAAGTGCATGATTAATGATGTGGTGGGTTGCAGATGAATGTAACCCACAAATAGGCTCATTATGATGATATTTTTTGCACCTTTTTTAATACTGGATGTCAACTTTTCATATTTTAACCCTAGAACACTATCGCTATAAATAGTAACACAATCACTAGTGCCGGGTGATTTTTACCCGATATAATATAACCAATAAAAAGTAATCAAATATATCAAAATATGACAACACATGACAAATTAGAGTGGTCTTCTTTTACTTTCAACTGTGCCATGTCTAACAAAATGAAAAAAAAAAAACCCCTCCTAAAACAAAATAATGACTCTGGAAAGCTCGTCTTTGGTCCACCCATTCCTGGGAAATTTGAGACTTCCCTGGTGAAGGCACAGGCTCCCCGACACGCAAACAGCTGCAGGAGAGAGAAATCATGTAAATGTATTTTCCCGGGTGTAAATCACCCGGCGATAGTGTTCTAGGGTTAAGAAATTGTGTGTCTCACATTAAACATTTAGAAAATGGCACCAGTTTGTTTTTCATCCACACTCAGTCAGTAGAAGCTGAGTTGAAATAGAAGTGGGCAATTCACTAAAAAGGCCATGTTTCAGATTCTCATTAAAAATCTGATATGCATGTTAAAGTGGTGATGAAGGTTGCAAAGGTAAATTTATACATGCAGAATTACTTCTTTTAATTTGTCTTCCATTTCATGCTGCTAAGAGTTCCATGCACTTTTTTTTTTCCAAGTTCAAGATCTTATACAACCGTTTAGTCATAACCAGAAGCTAGAACAATCTCATGATATGCATCCATGTACTTAAAAATTTGGATAGGAAGCTGAGGATATCCCAACATTGTCATTGTTCTTTCAAAAATTAATGTTAACTAGTAAACTGAAGTTCCTCCCTCCTGTTCAAAATAATAAAACATTGAGAACTCACTGAAAAGGAAAGGGGGCGTATTGAAGCACTTTACGATGATGTATAGTCTTTCTTGTTTTTATGACAGGTGATAATAAAATCTAATAAAGCTGTTAAGCACTGTATGAAATAGTAAAACCACTGCATTAATTGAATAATATTTCATGTTCAAATTAATTGTAATGTGAAGAATCCAACAGAGCCATGAATGTGATAATTTAAACTTAAAGGGAGGGATCAGTGCTTTAGTTGTGGATAATCTGCTGTTTCTTGTCTTATTGAGTTATAGTAAAGTTTATAGCATGTGCTGTTCAATCTGTCTATAGTTTTGTTATGTTCTGAGTTTTGTGGTTTATATTGATCTATGATTCATTTTATATGTTGTGCTTCTCAGTAACTCCTCACTTGGGTATTACAATTTCAGGGGGGTTATAATTTATAAAGGAGAGTATAAAACCTGTAGTCATAAATGTTGTATTTTTACTAAAAAAATATCATGAATGCAAAAGAGAAACAAATTTGACCTGACAAAGTATCTTTCATACTGCTTGCTACCATTGTGTATGGTTGTGTGTGTGTGTGTGTGTGTACTTATTGAAACATCTTTGTGAGGACCCACAATTGCATGCTACTGCTTGTAGGGACCAATTGTTAGTCCTCAACAATGTAAAGGCATTTTTGGTGTGTCAAAATGTTGTTTTTAGGCTAGGGTTACAATTAGGTTATGGTTAGGTTTAGGGTAAGTGTTAGGATTATGTATTTATTTCAGACTTTTAGGGTAAGGGGCTAGGAAAGGATTAGGTCAATTTGATATGCTGACTAAGCAGTGAAAATAAGTGTGCATCTGTGTGTGTAAGTTTTTAAAATCCATGATCAGCATCTATTCAACTTTGCTTCTTCATTACTGCCTAAATCAGTAATTCTCAAAGTGTGTGGCGTTCTGACAGATGGGGCGCAAGTTACCTGTGAGAAAAGTCATGCAGAACGAATGTTTAATATTGGAATCACTTTTAAGGCGGAACAAATAAATTCGCTGCTTTTGCGGTAATAATATGCACATCTGCTGCTGGCTCAGTTTTGGATGGTCTTAAAAAAAAAGAGATATCTGAGAGTTACCAAAAGAAAAACATGCATTGAATGTAAGACAAACAACTGCCTGATGATAAGCCAGGCACTTGTTTTAAGCCAAAATGGAAACATGATGAAGCGTATCTTGCTCTTGATTTCACTGTGAATGTGGTAGGAGATGAGGAGAGACTCATGCTTAATTTATTTTTGAAAACTCTGGCTGACAGTATGAGGCCAAACAAATTGAGAAAACACTTAGAGACATTACACCCCAGTGACATGCTTAAGGCACTTGAATTCTTTCAAAGAACAATTGGAGAATACTGTCAGCAAGAAAAACACTTTGTAAAATCTGCATGAGTAAACAGTTAAGCATTAATGACATCATACAAAGACGCATACAGAATTGCTTTGAGCAAGAAACCACCTGAGGAGCTCATACTCCCCGCAGCTTGTACACTATGCTCGATTACACAAGTGCTGCAAAATTTCAGGCCTTACCTCTCTCCGATGACACAGTTGCAAGGTGCATGTGTGAAATTTCAAGTGACATAGGAGAACAACTAATTGATGCACTGAAGAACAAACCTTTCGCCTCGATGAGGCTACAGGCAGCAATAAAGAATGTTTGTTAATTGCTTATGTGTGCTTTGTCATGTCAGAGTCTCTGTGTGAGGATTTGCTGTTTTTCAAGTGTGTCTCAAGTAGAGCGAAAGCTGATGAGCTCTTTAAGCTTCTTAACTGTTATCTTACAGAACATGACCTTAAATGGGAGAACTGTGTAAGGATTTGCACAGATGGTGCACAAACTTTGGCAGAGAAAAAGAAGGGGTTGCAGGCACTTACCAAGAGAATCTTGCCAAATGTGCAATGGATGCATTGCCTCCTACACAGAGAAGCGCCCGCATTGAGGCAGATTAACCCCGATGTTGTTGCCGTGGTGTATTTTCTTAAAACAGGACCCCCTTAAAGTGTGACTGTTTACAGCACTTTGGGAGCATAACATTTAGCTGTTTTATTTCACAGCTTTGAGCTCAGAGAAGAAATTCGGATGTTTTGACAGGAGGAAGGCATGCATGAAGTTGAAAGCAAGTTTAATGATGAAGACTTTCTGATGAACGTGGCCCATGTAAGTGTTATATTTGGAAAGCTTAATTATGTAAATCTTCTGCTTCAAGGCAGAGACAAACATCTTCCTCAATTGGTGATAAATTATCTGAATTTCAAGAGCGGGACCACGCCTCCAAACACGCCCCTTCCGCATCTTATCTATATATGACCCCCAGTTCTACAAGTTGTTTGTTTTTTTTCATGCCCCACCTGTTCAGTTCTTCAATTCCTTCACTTCTTCACCTGTCTTTAGTACATGGGGATCTGCCAGTCCCCTTCGAGGCCTTTCCCCACAGCTCAATTCTTGATTAGGCCATTCGCTTTTATCTACTAAAATGCTGCCAAACCTAAAATGAGGACTTGGGCCCAGCTAGTGAACTGGCAGATAAAATTGCTGCATTCACTCGAAAACTTGAGATTTACAGCAGACTTGATGAAGAGAATGTTGATTCCTTTGAGAATCTGAGCAACTTTGCTGAAGCCAGTGAGTTGGGAGCTGTCTTAAAGAGTCTTAAAGAGCACATCTCTTTCCTGAGAGCATTTATTCAGAAATTCTTTCCAAACAACAGTGTTCAGTATGACTGGGTAAGAGATCATTTAATGCATCTGCACCTGCTGATTTTACTTCTGGTGAAGAAGACCAATTCATCAAGATACCTCTGACTCCACACTGAGGCTGAGGTTTGCAGGTCAAACATTAAGTGTGAGTTGAATTCTGGCTTGGTGTGGAGAGGGAGCATCCATTCATAGGACAGAAAGCTGTAGGCATTCTGCTTCCATTTGCCACATCCTACCTCTGTGAGATGGGGTTTTCTGCTGTTGTCTCGCTGAAAACAAAGTGTAGATCTAGGTTGAACCTTGAACATGACTTGAGAGTGGCAGTATCAAGCCTGCAACCACATTTTGAAAAGCCCTGCACTCAAAAACAGTCTCACTGCAGCCACTAACAGTAAATACTCTCAGTAAATTATATATTTTTCATATCTCTTCACAAGTTTCTAGATTTCTAGATCAATCAGTGGTGGTTGATCAGTAGTCATTATATTAAAGATCAAGAAACTGACTTCAAAGCCCATTGTTTCCTTCAGTGGTGCTAGTTTCAGTCATTATGCAAATGTATTGATTATAAGGTTAGGGAAACCTGCAGTCAGCTGAGACTGAAGAAGTCACTTGGATTAGTAACTAAACATTTCTCGCACTAAAAACACTACGCCCAGATCAACAGAATTGACTTTATGGGAGTACCAATCACAAGGTTGGTGGTTCAATCCCTAGCTGTAAGAATTTCAGTCTCTAGATGTGCAAAGCTGGTAGAGACATACCCTAAAAGACTGGCAGCTGTAATTGCAGCAAAAGGTGGTTCTACAAAGTATTGACTCAGGGGGCTGAATAATTACGCACACCCCACTTTGCAGTTATTTATTTGTAAAAAATGTTTGGAATCATGTATGATTTTCGTTCCACTTCTCACGTGTACACCACTTTGTATTGGTCTTTCACGTGGAATTCCAATAAAATTGATTCATGTTTGTGGCTGTAATGTGACAAAATGTGGGAAAGTTCAAGGGGGCCGAATACTTTTGCAAGCCACTGTACAGTGGGAAAAGTTTGGGCAACCTTGTCATTATTTTCCTGTATAAATCGCTGGTTGTTCCAATAAAAAATGTCAGTTACATATATCATATAGGAGACACACACACTGATACACACTAAATATTTATTTCATTTCTTTTTTTGTGGTGCCCAAATTTATGCACCTGCTTGATTTTGTTTAAATTATTGCACACTTTCTGTAAATCGAATAAACTTCATTTCACTTCTCAAATATCACTGTGTGTGTCTCCTATATGATATATTTAACTGACATTTTTTATTGTAACAACCAACGATTTATACAGGAAAATAATGACTATTAACAAGGTTGCCCAAACTTTTGCATCCCACTGTATTAGTACATTTTGTCATTAGTATAATATGAAATTAATTCTACATGTGTCAAGTCGGGTGCCAACATTTGCTGTGTAGTAGAACTGAGACATTAGTCATTACAAAAATTGATTTCAAATAATATTAAAATTTACAAACATTAAACATAAATATATAAATATAACTATTTACAGAGAGACAGGAATAAAAAGGACCCAGCTTGGAGTGGAAGAGCCTCAGGGAGAAGGAGGAGAAAAATAAGAACATTGCTTCTGCCCTGAAGAGCCTGCTGCCTAATCAGAAAACTACTGATTGCTAGGGTCCAATGTTTCTAAATTTAACACAGCTTTGCTGTTTTCAAAAACGAATTTATAAATGTGAAATTTCACTAATACTCTCGTCTGAGGTGGCATGCTCTCCAGAGCAGGAACAAGGCTGAGGAGGAAATGCTCCATTGGAGACTGGCGTGGCCTCTTCAGAGATTCCAGGATGGCCAGCTCCACCGCCGATGGACCGTCCTGGGACCCGTCCCTCATCCGCCTCGGAGCTGTCCTCCTCTGTGAGCCTGTAAAACACAGCACAAAACACAAAGAAATGAGAAGGCTGCTACTAGATTTTCATTTTCAACATTAAAAAAACAAACCAAAAAAACAGGATATAATCAGATTGGTTGTAGATATTTAGCAAAGGTGATTACAAGGGAATCCAACCAAGTAAAAAGCTATCAGTGCTTGCTGTACATACCTGTGGGTGCAGCAGCAGGAGAAGCAACAGGGGATGCTGTGCTGCAGAATCAGTTGGCTCTGTCAAGACAATATTAAATGTTAACAGGTTGAATACAATAATCATAGAGAAAGTATATACAGTGGTCCCTCATTTATTGCAGCAGCGGTTCTCAGAATAACTAGCCCCTCGCCACGCACTTTATACACTTTTTTTCACACACACATGAACATTACTCACAGTTCTCACAAGTTGATTCTCAAAGTGCAAACCTTTGTAGATTTTAAAACGTAAAAGTATTATTATGTTTTTTTCTTCGTCTGCGCGCCACTTTCGTGCACCTTTTTCCCTCGCGGTGCAGGTGTCTATTTCCGAATGAGGGTCATAGTTATGGGTGTTTTTGTGCTGTTTTTTCTATTGGACGTAATGGTTATCAAAACGAAACATGATAAATTTGCCAAGCGCAGGAGACACGACACGGAGGAGATGTCAATCAGGCTGCAGAATGCAATGCGCATTGTTGACAGTTGTACTGTGCAATAAAAAACTCTGCGAAAAAGTGAGGCAGTGACGGATGAACACCGGGACCACTGTGTGCTGTTTATTAATAAACAATAAAATATATTCCTATATGACAACATGCATAAGAGCACAAAGGTATTTATTCAGTGGGAAAATAGCGGGACAGTAGGCGGGCTTGCTAGCTTTTGTGCGGCTTCCCCGGGTCAGTCAAAAATTTCAAAAGAGAAATAAATGAACTTACCAGGTTGCCCGATCTCTTCACATATCTTCCTCCAAGCTCGGTCCTTTTTATTCCTGTCTCGGTACAGAAAGCAGCTGGTGTCGTACAGCTCCGGGTGGTTTGCTACGGTGTTGATTAGCCTTTCCTCCATATTGAATGAAGTATGAAGGGCTTTGGCTGGACCTGCCCCTTTGACCTAGGTCAGACTCACGTCACCAGGCTCCTGATTGGTTGTCGTGGCGCGAATTGACGCTGGAGTTCAGATTTTTCCAACTCGAGCGGTAGACGCGATACACGCGAATGCACAAAATGCGACACAAAAACTGACACGCGTGGTTTTATTCGCGAGTCAAACGCACCAGACGTGCTACTTTGACGCACGTTTGGCGCGTTTTCGCAATGCAAATCTGCTTCTGAATTTTCGCGGGACCCGCAATCGCGTGTCATCGCGCTTCTCCATTGACTTTACATGTAAACCTGACGCTCTGGTCGCGTCTATCGCGTTCGGTGTGAACACACCGTAAGCCTGGAATAGTCTCCAGAGCCCACTTGAGCATAAAGTGCCAAGTATGTTTTTTTTAAACAGGTCGATGAGTGTAGTTGTTCTGTGCATTGCTTTGTGTGGAACATCTATTATTTTTAGCCTACGATTAAAGGAAACTAACAGCTCTTTGGTTTCCAGTTTCTGATGAAAACACTCCAGTGCCTTTTTATTAGTAGACATGAGCCCCCAGAAAGTAGTCAGTTGTCCTCAGCCTCTCCAGCTTTTTATATACAGATATAAATAGACTGATACTGCAAGAACACATAAGCATGGATGTTGAAGCATCTTATCATGGTGTTGACAGAGTAAAACTGCCTCTCTTTTTCCCCTGTATCTGTGTGGATATGGTAAGATTTCTCTGTATTCTGCAAACATTTTTTTTTATTACTTTATTTTGTATACGACAGCTAAAATATATGCCACGTACTTTCCTTTCACCTCTTTTTCTTTTTACTGTCATCTGAAATCTGCTCATGTTTACTGTTGATAGGGAGTGTTAATATTGACCTTGAGTTTTTTTTGCTGTTTTTTAAATTTGCATCGTTAGGAGACAAATGAAATAAATAAATAACAGAAGTTATTAATCACAGACATTTTTCTTTTCCTGCAGTGATAAGCTGTTGTTTGCTGCTCAAACTGATTAGGTTGTCTGTCATATGCGGAATATTGCAGATAAAGGACATGAACGATTTTTGTATCTGATTCAAATCAGTAGTTGTGGTATCTTTCAGACTTGCAATGATGTCCTCTGTGTGTGCTTTGTTCTGCAGAGATAGATCCAGCTGCACTCTACTCAACAGTAAGGGGGGGAAAAAAAACACCACTTATGCACAAATCGTGAAAGACAAAAGAAACAAATTAAGCCGACAGGTACGGCTTCTCTCAGTTGTCTGTCATGGTTCCGAATCAGAACAAGAATCCAGCACATTGATATTACAGTCTGTATCAAAAGGACACTGTTATACTGAATGGACTTTTTCCTTTAAAGCGCTTTTCTATGTGTGGAGTGCTTTCTATCTAGCAATCATACTCATTAACACTAACAGTTGCATCGGAGGACAACTTGGGGTTAGTACAGTATCTTGGCCAAGAATATTTCATGTGCAGCTATATGGAGTTAAATCAGGGCCATAATGTTTGTGTAGTTAAAAGAAAAATTTGAAATCGAAAATATGTAAACTGAAAGCAAAAGTCACATTTTTAGAGTGAACTTTGAAAAAGAAAGAGTTGGATTTAAAATCAAATCAAACGTTTTGAATATTTGTATTAACTGAAAACCCAATGGTTCTTTTATCTATAATTTCTCTGAGTAAACTTTAATTAAAAATTTTCAGTAATCTTTTTTCATTATTATTATTTTAAAAAAATCTATTCAGTCTCAGATTACATTTTTTCAGATTCAGATCTTTTAAATTAATGTACAAAAAAAAATTCTTCAGGTTCGGATTTTTCTCTCAGCTTCAATTTTTTTTTTTTTTTCACTTTCAGATCTCTATTTTTCAGTTACAGACTTTTGGCCCTGTTTTGGCCTGGTGGGCGTGGCTACACAGAGAGGGGCGGGGAATCATGAGTGACAGCAGACCGCTGCAGGCTCAAGATGGTCCATTTTTCATGTTGCCTTCAGGAAACCTGGGAATGAACATAATTTATCAAACACCTCCTGCACTGTATTATTTGATAATGTTTAGAAAACATGTCATGCATAACTGCTAAAACTCAGTTACTAAAGCTCTTTCAAGCAGTAATGTGTACAAATTACGCCGTAACTGATCAATTATGAGACGTTTTCCCAGCCACTACGTGAGAAGTGGTCATTTCCCATGCTCTCAAAGTAGCGCGCATTGTATCGGATGGGGGCTGCTGTTAACTTGTCCCTCAGTGAACGATGGCGTCGTCTTCCAACAACACTGCTGGCGCGAACAATCAGGTGAGTGTTTAAGTTTGGAACAATTACACTGCAGTCTGTGAATACTACGAATTTAAGAAGTGGCTATTGTTACGGTTAATTTTTCGGCTATTCTGTTTTTTTATTTTATAACGTTTTTTGCTGAAATGCTAGCTCAACAGAAACGCCTCGCTATCATTTTCGGCTGAAACTTACGTCCTAGTTGATCTGTAAGCTTGGAGAACAACAAAGTTAGTGAAGTAACGTAAAATTCTTTGTATTTAATTTAGGAGCAGCTAAAAAGAGAGATGCTTCAGCGACTACTGCATAAAGTTTCCCAGGTCATGCACAGACAACCCCTCGATGTGGACTATTTGCAGTTTGTTATCGACCATGAGATGGTCCTTCTAAGATCTTTGTCCGATCAGGTTGAGATCCCTCAAAGTATTATAAATGCTCTGATAGAGCTGTCAACTGTGCTCAGTATGGAGGACGTCAATGAACAAACCCCTTCTCAGATGTCAGTGTCAGAAGGAAAGCTGGGACGTCCAAATTACAATGTATCGCCTGTACAGCTCCAGATACTGACAGAAATGTTCTTATCAATCACCCAAATTGCAAAACTTCTTGGAATATTTGTGAGGACGGTGAAACGTCGTTTGCATGAATATGGCATTTCCATAAAGCAGTGCTACAGTACAACAAGTGATGAAGAGCTGGACAATTTAGTAAGATCTATAAAGACAAGAACACCTCATGTTGGATACAGGATGATGAAAGGGATGCTTCAAGCCATGGGCCACCATGTACAGTGGAAGAGAGTGTACTCGTCGATGCACCGTGTGGACTCTACTGGTATTTTCTCAAGAATGACAAGGCTGGGATTTGTGGTCCGAAGGACATATTCAGTGCAAGGTCCTCTTTACTTGATGCATATAGACACAAACCATAAACTAATAAGGTAGGATGAAGTCTGACAATACTGCTAAATACTGAATTATGTTTTATACTTGTTAATGCCCTAGTTGTTGTTTTTTGTTGTTCTTTTTACAGATTTGGCCTGGTGATATTCGGAGGGATAGATGGGTACTCAAGAAAGGTGATTTTTCACTTTCAAAATTCAGCTGAATGAGATGTTAATTGAAAAGTGAAATACTTGTGTTTTGGTCTACCATAAAACTTACCATATACTGTAATATAGAGATCCTTCTGTAGAACAAAATGTTCCTAATCTGTTTATGTTTGTCAGTATTTGGTGACTATAAATGCTTGGTAAACTAATTCTTCAAGTTGCTAAAAGGATTTTTTTTTTTTACCCTTTGCATTTGGGTGAATAGTTGATTACAAGTACTGCTACATCTCATGGCAGCTTGCTACCTTGGGAATTATGTAGCCTGCTTTTTTTCTTGTACTTATAAATATAAAATAAATGTACCAAGCTACAATACCTGATAAACATGTTTCTATCTTTAATTATAGTAACTTGACTTGACCAAGTTTCCACTTAATGATATTTACATCTCTAGATCATGTACCTGGGTGCTGCTGCCAACAACAGAGCATCAACTGCACTTGCTTTCTTCTTGGAGGCTGTACAAAAGTATGGCTTTCCATTGAGGTAAAATCTACACAAAATTAATTTTCACAATGATTGTGCAAATGTGTAAATATGATTCCCCCCCTTGATTAGCAGTGTAATTATTTTGACATGCAATATGTAAACTGTAGCCTATATGATCAGTTGTTTATACATCCCCATACAGTTGTTTAAATGGTTCAAACATTTAGAATTCTTGAAAGGTGTGCTTATACAGAGCTGCACACTGTTGAATGACCAAAACAATAAACTTCTAATAACCAGTCTAAAGTAAAATTATATTACAAACACAAAGGCTGCAATAAATTTTAAGAGTGACATGTTTTTTTTAGATTTAAAACAAATTGTACTGTCGATGTTTAATTTTGTTTCAGAGTTGGGGGGGGGGTCAAGGGGTGGAAAATGTTGGAATAGCAAGATGCATGTTCACCATCTGGGGCTGTGGAAGAGGAAGCTTTCTGTCAGGCAAGAGTGTTCACAACCAAAGGTATGTGTAGTATTTGTATAAATGTCCCATGGAAATAAGAAAAATGTTCTTATATATTTTTCAATTCAGTGAATTTCTGGGTAAAATTATGAAAACGTTGCCATATTTTGATGTTGAACAGAATAGAGCGCTTGTGGCGAGATGTGTGGATGGCTGTTTCAAGCGTGCACTATGAAACCCTTCACAACCTCGAGGATGAAGGCCTTCTGGATCCAACTGATGGTGTCCACATGTTTTGTGCCCAACATACATTTCTTCCACGTCTGCAGAGGGATCTGGATGTCTTTAGACAGGGTTGGGATAACCACCCTCTAAGGACAGAGAGGAATCTGTCCCCACAACAACTGTGGACACTGGGACTCCACCAGAATCCAGTTGTTACTCCAGACACAGTGGAGGAACTAAAACAAATCTAAATTATACAATCCCTCTTTAATCAAGTTTCAAAAAGTGCACTTGGAGATGTTGAAAAAAACACAGTGTGCTGTCACTGCAGACTATCAGCTTTAAGTTGAGGGTATTTGCATCCAAATCAGTTAAAAGTTGTAGGAGTTACAACAGTCTGCATGTGTACCCCCCACTTGTTAAATTACCAAAAGTAATGAGACAGAACATTAATCATAACTGAAACTGGATCGCAGAGACTTCAGCAGATGTTGGGCTTCATACCTGCTGATGCTCTGTCAGGCCTCTACTGCAACTGTCTTCACTTCCAGCTATTATTGAGGCATTTGCCCTTCAATTTTGTCTTCAGCAATGAAACACTGCTCCGTCAGATTCAGGTCAAGTGATTGACGTGGCCAATGCATAACATTCCACTTCTTTTAACTATTTGTTTTTTTTCTGCAGAATGCTTTAAGTGATTGTCCATCTGGACCATCAAGTGCTGCCTCATGAGTTTCAAAGCATTTGGCTGAATATGAGCAGATATATTGCCCAAAACACTTCAAAATTTATCCTGCTGTTTTTGTCAGGAGTTGCTTCACTAAATACAAGAATATCACATCCCTGGCCATGGAACATCAGAGAAGCCAATTGTTCCATTACTTTTGGTCCTTTAAGTGGAAGGCACATATGAAAACAGTTCAAATACCTCTGCAGTTATAGCCAAACGTGTTAGTTTCATTTCAAATCCATTGCGTGGCATATAGAGCCAAAAGTAGAATTCCCATGTTCCAATATTTATGGAGCTGACTGTTTGTCTTTGAATTTCCCAACACTGTTTTTGAATTGTCATTGGAAATATCTTTTTTTTTTAAATCATCACAGGAAATCGAGGATGCGTACTTGGATGTCAACTCTATTGGTGAGCTGGATGGGAGCAATCCTGGAGTAATTCTTCCATCTGTTAAATGTCCTCTATCTGAGGAGGACATGGCAAGACTAAGAGACACTGTCAATGTAACAAGGCCCTCTCAGTCACATGGCCGAGACATTTATTTGGATGTACTTAACTTTGTACTAACTCACCGTTCCTAGGCGGCAACATTTTTATTTTGAATTTTCAACCCAGAGAAGGTTCATGAATAGCTCAGACTTTTATTTGATGTGATATACATGTAAAATGAACCTGCCAGGAAATTTTTATGTGAACACTCAAGCATCACATTACAAACTATTTTTTTTGTCTCTGGCACATTTTTCAACAGTAAACCTGTATGTTTTTGTGTGCTTCATGCCACTCATTAAAGAACTCTGGCTGTCAATCTCCAACTTTGAAATGTGCTTCCTGAACATTAAATGGAAGGAGCAGCATTTTGAGTTACACCTCAAAACTATTGATAGACAATGCTATGCTTTACACATTGTTAAATTCCTGGCCAAGATGAAAAGCCTCCAGCAGACCCATTCTGAATTGACTATAGGACTAACCCTAACCCTAACCCTTTCAGCCGAAAATGATAGCGAGGCGTTTCTGTTGAGCTAGCATTTCAGCAAAAAACGTTATAAAATAAAAAAACAGAATAGCCGAAAAATTAACCGTAACAATAGCCACTTCTTAAATTCGTAGTATTCACAGACTGCAGTGTAATTGTTCCAAACTTAAACACTCACCTGATTGTTCGCGCCAGCAGTGTTGTTGGAAGACGACGCCATCGTTCACTGAGGGACAAGTTAACAGCAGCCCCCATCCGATACAATGCGCGCTACTTTGAGAGCATGGGAAATGACCACTTCTCACGTAGTGGCTGGGAAAACGTCTCATAATTGATCAGTTACGGCGTAATTTGTACACATTACTGCTTGAAAGAGCTTTAGTAACTGAGTTTTAGCAGTTATGCATGACATGTTTTCTAAACATTATCAAATAATACAGTGCAGGAGGTGTTTGATAAATTATGTTCATTCCCAGGTTTCCTGAAGGCAACATGAAAAATGGACCATCTTGAGCCTGCAGCGGTCTGCTGTCACTCATGATTCCCCGCCCCTCTCTGTGTAGCCACGCCCACCAGGCCAAAACAGGGCCAAAAGTCTGTAACTGAAAAATAGAGATCTGAAAGTGAAAAAAAAAAAAAATTGAAGCTGAGAGAAAAATCCGAACCTGAAGAATTTTTTTTTGTACATTAATTTAAAAGATCTGAATCTGAAAAAATGTAATCTGAGACTGAATAGATTTTTTAAAATAATAATAATGAAAAAGATTACTGAAAATTTTTAAATAAAGTTTACTCAGAGAAATTATAGATAAAAGAACCATTGGGTTTTCAGTTAATACAAATATTCAAAACGTTTGATTTGATTTTAAATCCAACTCTTTCTTTTTCAAAGTTCACTCTAAAAATGTGACTTTTGCTTTCAGTTTACATATTTTCGATTTCAAATTTTTCTTTTAACTACACAAACATTATGGCCCTGATTTAACTCCATATAGCTGCACATGAAATATTCTTGGCCAAGATACTGTACTAACCCCAAGTTGTCCTCCGATGCAACTGTTAGTGTTAATGAGTATGATTGCTAGATAGAAAGCACTCCACACATAGAAAAGCGCTTTAAAGGAAAAAGTCCATTCAGTATAACAGTGTCCTTTTGATACAGACTGTAATATCAATGTGCTGGATTCTTGTTCTGATTCGGAACCATGACAGACAACTGAGAGAAGCCGTACCTGTCGGCTTAATTTGTTTCTTTTGTCTTTCACGATTTGTGCATAAGTGGTGTTTTTTTTCCCCCCCTTACTGTTGAGTAGAGTGCAGCTGGATCTATCTCTGCAGAACAAAGCACACACAGAGGACATCATTGCAAGTCTGAAAGATACCACAACTACTGATTTGAATCAGATACAAAAATCGTTCATGTCCTTTATCTGCAATATTCCGCATATGACAGACAACCTAATCAGTTTGAGCAGCAAACAACAGCTTATCACTGCAGGAAAAGAAAAATGTCTGTGATTAATAACTTCTGTTATTTATTTATTTCATTTGTCTCCTAACGATGCAAATTTAAAAAACAGCAAAAAAAACTCAAGGTCAATATTAACACTCCCTATCAACAGTAAACATGAGCAGATTTCAGATGACAGTAAAAAGAAAAAGAGGTGAAAGGAAAGTACGTGGCATATATTTTAGCTGTCGTATACAAAATAAAGTAATAAAAAAAAATGTTTGCAGAATACAGAGAAATCTTACCATATCCACACAGATACAGGGGAAAAAGAGAGGCAGTTTTACTCTGTCAACACCATGATAAGATGCTTCAACATCCATGCTTATGTGTTCTTGCAGTATCAGTCTATTTATATCTGTATATAAAAAGCTGGAGAGGCTGAGGACAACTGACTACTTTCTGGGGGCTCATGTCTACTAATAAAAAGGCACTGGAGTGTTTTCATCAGAAACTGGAAACCAAAGAGCTGTTAGTTTCCTTTAATCGTAGGCTAAAAATAATAGATGTTCCACACAAAGCAATGCACAGAACAACTACACTCATCGACCTGTTTAAAAAAAACATACTTGGCACTTTATGCTCAAGTGGGCTCTGGAGACTATTCCAGGCTTACGGTGTGTTCACACCGAACGCGATAGACGCGACCAGAGCGTCAGGTTTACATGTAAAGTCAATGGAGAAGCGCGATGACACGCGATTGCGGGTCCCGCGAAAATTCAGAAGCAGATTTGCATTGCGAAAACGCGCCAAACGTGCGTCAAAGTAGCACGTCTGGTGCGTTTGACTCGCGAATAAAACCACGCGTGTCAGTTTTTGTGTCGCATTTTGTGCATTCGCGTGTATCGCGTCTACCGCTCGAGTTGGAAAAATCTGAACTCCAGCGTCAATTCGCGCCACGACAACCAATCAGGAGCCTGGTGACGTGAGTCTGACCTAGGTCAAAGGGGCAGGTCCAGCCAAAGCCCTTCATACTTCATTCAATATGGAGGAAAGGCTAATCAACACCGTAGCAAACCACCCGGAGCTGTACGACACCAGCTGCTTTCTGTACCGAGACAGGAATAAAAAGGACCGAGCTTGGAGGAAGATATGTGAAGAGATCGGGCAACCTGGTAAGTTCATTTATTTCTCTTTTGAAATTTTTGACTGACCCGGGGAAGCCGCACAAAAGCTAGCAAGCCCGCCTACTGTCCCGCTATTTTCCCACTGAATAAATACCTTTGTGCTCTTATGCATGTTGTCATATAGGAATATATTTTATTGTTTATTAATAAACAGCACACAGTGGTCCCGGTGTTCATCCGTCACTGCCTCACTTTTTCGCAGAGTTTTTTATTGCACAGTACAACTGTCAACAATGCGCATTGCATTCTGCAGCCTGATTGACATCTCCTCCGTGTCGTGTCTCCTGCGCTTGGCAAATTTATCATGTTTCGTTTTGATAACCATTACGTCCAATAGAAAAAACAGCACAAAAACACCCATAACTATGACCCTCATTCGGAAATAGACACCTGCACCGCGAGGGAAAAAGGTGCACGAAAGTGGCGCGCAGACGAAGAAAAAAACATAATAATACTTTTACGTTTTAAAATCTACAAAGGTTTGCACTTTGAGAATCAACTTGTGAGAACTGTGAGTAATGTTCATGTGTGTGTGAAAAAAAGTGTATAAAGTGCGTGGCGAGGGGCTAGTTATTCTGAGAACCGCTGCTGCAATAAATGAGGGACCACTGTATATACTTTCTCTATGATTATTGTATTCAACCTGTTAACATTTAATATTGTCTTGACAGAGCCAACTGATTCTGCAGCACAGCATCCCCTGTTGCTTCTCCTGCTGCTGCACCCACAGGTATGTACAGCAAGCACTGATAGCTTTTTACTTGGTTGGATTCCCTTGTAATCACCTTTGCTAAATATCTACAACCAATCTGATTATATCCTGTTTTTTTGGTTTGTTTTTTTAATGTTGAAAATGAAAATCTAGTAGCAGCCTTCTCATTTCTTTGTGTTTTGTGCTGTGTTTTACAGGCTCACAGAGGAGGACAGCTCCGAGGCGGATGAGGGACGGGTCCCAGGACGGTCCATCGGCGGTGGAGCTGGCCATCCTGGAATCTCTGAAGAGGCCACGCCAGTCTCCAATGGAGCATTTCCTCCTCAGCCTTGTTCCTGCTCTGGAGAGCATGCCACCTCAGACGAGAGTATTAGTGAAATTTCACATTTATAAATTCGTTTTTGAAAACAGCAAAGCTGTGTTAAATTTAGAAACATTGGACCCTAGCAATCAGTAGTTTTCTGATTAGGCAGCAGGCTCTTCAGGGCAGAAGCAATGTTCTTATTTTTCTCCTCCTTCTCCCTGAGGCTCTTCCACTCCAAGCTGGGTCCTTTTTATTCCTGTCTCTCTGTAAATAGTTATATTTATATATTTATGTTTAATGTTTGTAAATTTTAATATTATTTGAAATCAATTTTTGTAATGACTAATGTCTCAGTTCTACTACACAGCAAATGTTGGCACCCGACTTGACACATGTAGAATTAATTTCATATTATACTAATGACAAAATGTACTAATACAGTGGGATGCAAAAGTTTGGGCAACCTTGTTAATAGTCATTATTTTCCTGTATAAATCGTTGGTTGTTACAATAAAAAATGTCAGTTAAATATATCATATAGGAGACACACACAGTGATATTTGAGAAGTGAAATGAAGTTTATTCGATTTACAGAAAGTGTGCAATAATTTAAACAAAATCAAGCAGGTGCATAAATTTGGGCACCACAAAAAAAGAAATGAAATAAATATTTAGTGTGTATCAGTGTGTGTGTCTCCTATATGATATATGTAACTGACATTTTTTATTGGAACAACCAGCGATTTATACAGGAAAATAATGACAAGGTTGCCCAAACTTTTCCCACTGTACAGTGGCTTGCAAAAGTATTCGGCCCCCTTGAACTTTCCCACATTTTGTCACATTACAGCCACAAACATGAATCAATTTTATTGGAATTCCACGTGAAAGACCAATACAAAGTGGTGTACACGTGAGAAGTGGAACGAAAATCATACATGATTCCAAACATTTTTTACAAATAAATAACTGCAAAGTGGGGTGTGCGTAATTATTCAGCCCCCTGAGTCAATACTTTGTAGAACCACCTTTTGCTGCAATTACAGCTGCCAGTCTTTTAGGGTATGTCTCTACCAGCTTTGCACATCTAGAGACTGAAATTCTTGCCCATTCTTCTTTGCAAAACAGCTCCATAACTGCCCTGTGACGGCCTCAGAGGTTGTCTAAGAGAATATTGGGAGCAACAACACCATGAAGTCCAAAGAACACACCAGACAGGTCAGGGATAAAGTTATTGAGAAATTTAAAGCAGGCTTAGGCTACAAAAAGATTTCCCAAGCCTTGAACATCCCACGGAGCACTGTTCAAGCGATCATTCAGAAATGGAAGGAGTATGGCACAACTGTAAACCTACCAAGACAAGGCCGTCCACCTAAACTCACAGGCCGAACAAGGAGAGCGCTGATCAGAAATGCAGCCATGAGGCCCATGGTGACTCTGGACGAGCTGCAGAGATGTACAGCTCAGGTGGGGGAATCTGTCCATAGGACAACTATTAGTCGGGCACTGCACAAAGTTGGCCTTCATGGAAGAGTGGCAAGAAGAAAGCCATTGTTAACAGAAAACCATAAGCAGCCTGTTTGCAGTTTGCCACAAGCCATGTGGGGGACACAGCAAACATGTGGAAGAAGGTGCTCTGGTCAGATGAGACCAAAATGGAACTTTTTGGACAAAATGCAAAACGCTATGTGTGGCGGAAAGCTAACACTGCACATCACTCTGAACACACCATCCCCACTGTCAAATATGGTGGTGGCAGCATCATGCTCTGGGGGTGCTTCTCTTCAGCAGGGACAGGGAAGCTGGTCAGAGTTGATGGGAAGATGGATGGAGCCAAATACAGGGCAATCTTGGAAGAAAACCTCTTGGAGTCTGCAAAAGACTTAAGACTGGGGCGGAGGTTCACCTTCCAGCAGGACAACGACCCTAAACATAAAGCCAGGGCAACAATGGAATGGTTTAAAACAAAACATATCCATGTGTTAGAATGGCCCAGTCAAAGTCCAGATCTAAATCCAATCGAGAATCTGTGGCAAGATCTGAAAACTGCTGTTCACAAACGCTGTCCATCTAATCTGACTGAGCTGGAGCTGTTTTGCAGAGAAGAATGGGCAAGGATTTCAGTCTCTAGATGTGCAAAGCTGGTAGAGACATACCCTAAAAGACTGGCAGCTGTAATTGCAGGAAAAGGTGGCTCTACAAAGTGTTGACTCAGGGAGCTGAATAATTATGCACACCCCACTTTGCAGTTATTTATTTGTAAAAAATGTTTGGAATCATGTATGATTTTTGTTCCACTTCTCACGTGTACACCACTTTGTATTGGGCTTTCACGTGGAATTCCAATAAAATTGATTCATGTTTGTGGCTGTAATGTGACAAAACGTGGAAAAGTTCAAGGGGGCCGAATACTTTTGCAAGCCACTGTATATAGGAACATAGTGAAGACCAATTATTTAAGAGCATAAAGACAGGTTTGTTTGTTTTGGAGCCAAGCTCCATTTATTAAGAGAATTTCCCTTGTAGTTGTGGAACATGAGTTGTGGATCCTGAGTTGGGGGGTGCCTTCGTCTGGACGTGCTTCCCATCCAGAGCTCACAGCAGAGGGAAGTTCCAGCGCTCCTGGAATCCCTCTGTGATCGACCGCCAGTCTCCAGTTGAAGGCACAGCCATGAAGTCGTCCACTAGACAGTCCCAGATGGCCGTCGCTACCTGGGGGATGATCTGACACACCAACTCTGAAACTGAACGCGATGGTCCTGAAGGAGTCCTCGGTGGCAAGGAACCTGGACAAAATTGTTCAAAATTAGTATTATGTGTACTGCAGTTACAAAATACATTATTCAAATTCCAAAATACTTTTGTGATGTCAGATTTAAATTACAAAACATAAATCTTACATAAAACATTTTATAATTATAAGAATAATTACATAATATATATTAGATATAATATAAAACAGTCAGTTGTGTTTTAACTTTACCATATCATAATTTGATTGGTAGCAACTTTTACCACTACAGTGTGCCAATCACTCATAATTCCTAGACATGTCAATCAGGTAGGAATGAAGTAAGACATTAATAGAAATAAAGAGTTGTATGTTGACATGTAGCCCTTTCCTTGCTTAAATCATTGTTAATATTTTTGAAAAATTAACCTGTGATAAGACACCATATCAAGATAGAATATGCTAGATAGAACCATATAACTAAAGATGAACCAGGCTGGTGACCCCTGTTATAGAGTCTGAGAGCTGCGGGGATTATATACAAATATTCAACTATACCAGAATTAAACCAGGTCTAAATAAAAAAAGGAGTGAGTATCACTACAAAGATTAACCCACAGTGGTCCTCATACCACAGTTTGATATCAGCAAACACCGAGAGCATACATTGATAGACACCACAGCCATGCTACCATTGCAAACAATGATAACAGCATAAATTGAATTAAATCGGGACTTGATGAGAACTGTCGAGTATCACTAGAAATATTATAAACAGTCGTCTCCATACCACAGTTTGCTATCAGTAAACACCGACGGCATTCACTGTTAGCATACCACAGCCATGTTAGCAGTGTATAAACGATAGTTTAGCATATATTAACACAGGTATCAATAAAGGACTACCGTATTAAACACTTTTACTAACCTCAGGCAGATGGACAGGCGCTCTGCAGGTGGGATTGAGCGCCTGTAGTTGGTGTCTAGGTGGGCGATGCTTGGACCAACGTGGGACAGCAGGTCCTCAAACTGGGCGAGGGAAAGACGGCGGTACCGCTGAAAGCCGCGGTCGTCCAGGCGCAGCTCCAGGAGCAAATAGTGAAACTCACCAAACTGCTCACGCCTCTGGAGGACCTGATGGACCCAGGTATGGCGAGGACGTCCTTTTGGCTGCGTTCACACCGAACGCGATAGAGGCGAGCGAAAACACCCTAAACGCCCCTAATTTGACGCGTGCACATTCGCACCTTAACGCGTGTCCAAGAAAAACCCATCGCGCCTCAAAATTGCATCTTTCCACGCGCGTGGACCGGAAATGTGGGAGGAAGTTGTGCCAGATGTGTTGTGCTGCAGATGTCCTCTGAATAAACACATTATCTTGTTAGCGGAAAGGTATTTGTACATCAGTGGGAAAATAGCGGGACAGTAGGCGGGCTTGCTAGCTTTTGCGCGGCTTTATCGGGTCAGTCTGAAAATTAAAAAGGAGAATGAATGAACTTACCAGGTTGCCCGATCTCCTCACTTCTGTGCCTCCAAGCTCGGTCCTTTTTATTCCTGTCTTGGTAGAAGTAGCAGCTGGCATCATACAGCTCTGGGTGATTAGCCACGGCAGTGATGAGTTTTTCCTCCATACTGAATGAAGAATGAAGGGATTTGGTTTGATCTGCCCCTGTGACCTGGTTACAGCCACGTCACCGGCCTCCTGATTGGTTGTCGGGGCGCGATTTGACGCCGGAGTTCATATTTTCCAACTCCAGCGGTTGGCGCGGTACGGGCGTGTGCACAAAATGCAACACACAATCTGACACGCGTGGTTTTCTTCGCGAGTCAAACGCGCCCCACGCGGTACACTGACGCGCGTTTCACGGGTTTTGGCGTTTTCTCGACGCAAATCTGCTTCCGCATGTTCGCCGGATGCGCAATCGCGTGTCATCGCGCTCTTTCCATTGACTTTACATGTACACCTGACGCTCTGGCCGCCTCTATCGCGTTCGGTGTGTGCGCACCGTAACGCCGCTGCTCTGCTCTCCACTGTAAATAGAGAAGGGAGACTCTCTCTTCAAGTGCTAGCTCGACAGCTGCCATCTTGCAAAGATACCGTCTGGCACAACTTCCTCCCACATTCCTCCCACATTTCCGTCTAGGTGCGAATTTGCACTCATCAAGTTAGGGGCGTCTGGCGCGTTTTTGGTCGCGTCTATCGCGTTCAGTGTGAACACACCGTAAGTGTGAAGGATGCGATACAAAACAGGCTGTAGCAAGACAAACCATTCACACTCAATCACAATCACTTGAGACTCATCAGTTAACTTCACTTGCATGTCTTGGGCAGTGGGACTAACCTGGAGTGCCCAGAGAGAACTCACACAGACACAAGGAGAATGATATAAACAGAAAGGTCAAAGGTCAGTCATAAGGTAAAAGGAGGTCAAAAGGTAGCTGAAGAATGAGCTATTTGTTTATTTGAATAATTAATTTAATATTTATTCATTTATCTGTTCATTAGTAGTTGTTGATTTGGGTTTCACCAAGGACTGTGTAGGCATTGGCTGAATACCAGCGGTGTTCACGTTGGGGTGTCGGTCAGAACACACAGGACGCACAAATAAGGTTATTCCGTCTTTACTGTGATTCTTTAGCTCAGAGGTTCCCAAAGTGTGGGGCCCGCAGAGCCATTGCAGGGGGGGCGCGGTATGAAAAGAAAAAAAAAAAAAAAAAAAAAAGCGCTTGGACACTGTGGACAGGTTTTTGACGGGGCTCCCACACAAACGCAAAGCAGGAGATGAAGCATCGCCAAATATGTTTCCAAACCAACTTCCTTCCAAGCCAAAGACTAGAAAATATGGTGAAGCATATCTTCCCTTTGGCTTCACCCGCACAAGTGCCGAGGTAGGTCTCCCCTGCAAAATTAGTTTCCCTGCGTCGGGAGCACGCGCTGGGCTCTCCAAATCACGGACAAACAGGATCCCACATTCTTGATTTTTAGTTCACAAACACTTCTTGTAATGACTAACTACTCCTGACATTTTGGACATGTTAGCTCTTTATGCAGTAAAGTTACAGCGGGATACAAATAATATCAGGCTGATCCTGCCGTAATTTGTTCCCCCTGTCCAAATCACGGACAAACAGTATCCCACAGCTGTTTAAGTGTTTAAACCCATTTTGCACAGAGAGGCATTTTTTGAAAAATGTATTGATAGCAATGTTTTATATTATTACACAGGAAAAAAAAACAACTACACGTAAAATAATTACACCGTGACGCCTCTGCCTTTCTAAATGCAGGGACAGTAACTGCGTGTGTATATGTAAGCGTGTAAAACCTGAAGCTAGTCAAATTAACAGTAACAGTATTTTGTCTCTATCTGCCATTCTGCAATTCATCTCATGTAAACAATAACGTGGCGCACAGCGTGACGTGAAAAGAGGCACATACCTTTGACGTTGCGTGACGAACTCTGTAATCCTCGTCCACACAAACGCAAAAAAGGAGTTTTAAATAATCTCCGTTTTCGGTGAATCGCAACGCCGTTTACGTGTGGACGAAAAGCCCAAACGCATAGAAACAGCTGAGTTTTCAAAAATACCGGTGTAGGTGTGGACGCAGCATAAAATAGTTAGTAGTACGTTTTATTACTACCTGTAATTTATTGCCGTTTACTTGTATTTGCTTAATTGTTTACTAAAAGTTTGAGGTGTGAAATAAACCGCAATGGAGTTTGTAAACAAAATATGGGGTATGTGTGTTTGGAGGATGTGTTTGTGCCGGGGGGTTAGGTGGTGGAGGGGCGCAAAAACAGTTTGGGAACCACTGCTTTAGCTTAACAGCACAGTACAGCAGCACAGTAATGCAACCACAGGCTGCCGCAGGGGGGTCTGTGAACAGAACATATACAAAATACTGAATATAATAAATATGACAACAAGTCATGAATTATGATTCATTAGCTTTCTTCCAGTCTAACCAGAAATACAAATGGAAATTCCAATATGAACATGTTTCGTACACTACTCATAAAACCTTACAGTACATCACATTAATTGCCAGTACACCCAATAATGCTATATCACTGAACACCAAATCGTTTTGCTTGCAGCTAACAAGTGTTTAACATAATAGCTAGCATCAGCAGCATGAACTAGCCACATAGCGAACAGGTCAATACACATTGCACTTCTACATCCAGCTTGAATGGCATAAAAGACTCAAAACTGTCCTTTCCAGGCAGGCTCCATGTCTACTCACAGTTCTTTAGCGATGCAAACAACTTACACCGTGCGAAGACATCCCCTGCTGAGTCAGCCTGCCAGGTGGCTCTTGCTATATGTTAGCTCAAACTCTGATCTCTGGAACATGTGCTCAATAGTGCAACTGTGCTGTCTCGCCACAAGGGGGCTCTCCCACACAGCTGACAGTCATTCCAACAGCAGTAACAAAGAATATTAACACTACCTGTGCTTTGTCCGATGTCATACTGATGTGGTTATCTTCTATGGCTTCTTCTCAACTGACTGACGCAAACCAAAAGGAACAACAGTAAGATGCAGTGCAAATTTTGATGATACTTGTAAAGTCATAGATATATTTGTACATAATTCAGAAAAAATCTAAACCTGAGACAAATCCAGAAGTCCAGGTTTCACCTTCAGGTTTTCTAACAACACAAAGTTTCATCAACAGAACCAGTAAAATAACTAGAGCCGCAACTCAGACCGTTAAAATGAATGACAACACAGAGACAACAGGAGGGGAGAGTGATGGTTGACAAGAGGTGCAACCAGGAGGTGTGAATGTAGGTGGAGGTGTGGTGGTGTGTTTCTCTGAAATAAAGCAAATACAGTAATTAAGTTAACATCACATTCTGAATGTTGAAACTTGCAGAAACACAGACAGGTGAGTGTGTCACCTGTGACAGCCCATTACTAGTAAACACTGCAACTCCAGAGTGCAGACAGATGAGAGTTAGAGACAAGTCACAGTACACATGAACAGATACAAACAACTGGATAAATGATGGGACACAACAGATGGAACTGGTTGGTATCCAAGCAGTAACTCTTTCAAAGCAGTTTTTAATTACTGAGACTGTTTTCCCAGGTCTGACCTCCATACACAACTGTAAGACAGCTTTCTCCACAATGGAAATACTGAAAATTAAATATTGTTTCAAGCTTAACAATAACCACCTTCACATATGTCGATGAGTCCAGACTCCATTCAAGCCCAGGTTTAAAATGCTGGCAGAACAAGCTGGTGCTTAATTCTCACTCTGAGAAAAAAAATAGGGGGAGTTGAAGAAACGAGGGGAAGAAAGTGAGCCTGTAAAACTCTAAAACAAATTGTCAAGATGTGTTGAGATGTATTATCTGTAAAATTGAGGCTGTTCAGTGAAGACGTGAAACAGAAAAGGGGGAAATGCAAGCTTCTCCTCCTTTTATTTTTTCTTGACTTGTGCTTCAAGAAATTTCCTCTAACTGGACCTCTTTAAATAAAACCCCTGATGTATAGTATCTGTTGCCTTTATGTATACACCAAAATGCAACTTCAACAAAAACTTATTAAAATATTCGAATAAGTTTGAGAGTAAGGACATGGATAAAGATGGAAAAATATCACATTCATTAAACAAGATTTATAAGTCCAATCTAAGGAAAATTTGTACAGAAAAGCAACCGCAATTAGAAATAAAAAAGCAGTTAGAATGAAATACATGATGCTGATTAATGTCACGTGTGCAACAACCCTGTACTTGATTGTCCTTTCTCAGTTATGCCTTGTTCCAGTAGCTCACTCCTGGTTCTCCAACACTTGATGTGGATCTTGTCAACCTGGGCAACATCTGAGGGGATATGGCTTTAGTTTTGTATATCATGTTTGTATATCAGGCCTAGGTAAATGTGGGAGAGGAGGGTCTAGTCTGGGACCCTTACTGGATGCACATCTTGATGAGGATTCCAACCAATGACTGAACAAAACATGAAGCCAAAATACCCCGCTTGTGGAGGCTGCCATCTTGCATTTTTGGAGCCAGAGTCTGCGTAGTAGTGACTTGAGGTGGAGCGACTGTGTCACGCTCCTGTCCACACATATCAAAAATATAATGCTGTCCTTTGAGATTTTAACATTTAAGACTGTGAGTGTAATGGATCTAAAACTGTTTAAATCTTCAGAGCCCTCTGCAGTCTGGTAACATGGAAACTTTAAAAACAGCAGCATGAGGTTTCAGTAGTGTAGTCTAATTTGTTCTTTTCATTTAATAATAGAGTCCCTATTATATCAACAGCTACATTCACCCTGGAGAGAAACTAGTGAGGGAGACCATCAGGACCAAGCTGGGTTTCCTGGGTCCAGAAGTTTGGAGAAAGTTCTTCCCTTTCTTTCATCACAGCTGTCCTGTGCCAGAAGTTCTGTTGACCCACTGAGAGAGGCATCATTTAAGAAACACCAGGAAGACTGAAGCTCATCGCATTGATCAAGCAGGACTCATGATCTTCACCAGCAGCTCCCTCACAGGGAAATCTTCAGCACTCCTCTGTAGGCCCGATCCAGGAGATGGATAAACCCAGCATTTCATGAACACTGTGATGGAGACCTTTGGTTTGTGTAATGTTATAAATACTCGGATACTCCCCAGAGGCTCCGGACCATAAAGATATTATATTCAGTCGTGTAGAAAGTTATATATTTAAAAATATATGATCCTCTCTGGTTACTCTGGTATGAATAACTCTTAATTACTTTATGGTAAATAACACACTATGTGCAAAAAACTGTGAAAGAATTCCAGATCACAAGTTTGTAGTTCGACATAGAAGTGACAACCTTTAACCTTTATCAGGTTTTATTTAATTATGTCAGAGAAAATCTCATATGCTCTTCATGCAGCTGAGTACAACAAGTGTTAAAACGGAAGCTGTGCAGGTCTGAAATCAGCAGCTTTGTGAAACACCAAACTGAGGTCCTGTTAATGCTGATAGACAGTGACACAGTTACACGGATCAGGGCTCACAAAATTTCAAAATCCCTGGTAGCCCTTCGGGCAGGGACTCTTCAGTTTTTGGTAGCCCAAAATAAATTTAAGTAGCCCGAATAAAAAAGGGAGCAATTTTTTTATGTTTTGTTTCCTGTTTTGTTTCCGCTACAATATTAAATTTAATGTATAATATTGTAACGGAAACAAAACAATTATAAAATTGTTGAAACACAAATTACAACATTGTATAAAAATTACAATCATCAACTCAAATACTTGGATCTAATTGAACAGAAATTTCTATGAACTTGTAAGAACTGTGTAGAACATGAATCAGTCTGTGTCAGATCCTGAATTTGAAATTTCCACTGAAGTCACGGGTAAGAGGCAAGTGGAACCAAGATCTAGGCCATTTGCTTTTTGAAGTTTGCAAAGACTGCTAAATTTTGCCAATGGTAGTTCACTCTTTGCAACACAGTACGCTGTTCTAAACAGATTTTTCAGGTTGATTTTTAGTATGTTATTTGCAGACTGAGCAATAATGCATTTCTTGCATTTCTCATGGGTTCTAATGGGGGCCTTTCTTAAAATTACTGGTCCCAGTAACAAAGGCGCTTGTCGACTCAGAAATCGAGGGAAACCAACAACACACCCGGCAGAACATTATGTTTTTTACACGGGTGCACATAAGTGGTCCGCATGTGCGCATTCGCTGTCAAAATAAAAGACGCACACCAGATAAGAAGTTGCAACGCGCGTTTGCGTCCATATAAAAAGGCACTGTTTTTGTCCGTTAAAGTGGGATTTTCACGGCACATTCTGCACCAAATCTCTGTGCGTTCATCATTTGTTTGAAGCCAGCTCACCTCCTACAACCACTTTTCCGAGAATACGCGCTTCTTTTGTGGTTCGGACGCCTTCTGACATTTCTTTGGAGGTGGAGGAACACCAAAGTAATTGCTTAAAGGAGCTTCTTCGACATCTTTAAGAGTTCTAAACAAATGTCTGTCCTCCTCCAGAAAATCTTATGTACGCAAACACGCGTTGCAACTTCTTATCTTGTGCGCGTTAATTATTTTGACAGTGAATGCGCACCTGCGGACCACTTATGTGCACCCCTGGTTATTTAGCTTGTCATATTGCAGCCACAGAAATTCTTTTGTCCATGAAACCATAAAGCTGCACTTTCATTTTCCCCTCATAGTCTGATTTGTCATAACTTTTCCGTTTTGTGGTAAGCTTTCCTTTGGCTGCAGGGCCGTTGCTAGCCATTTGGGTGCCCTAAGCACAAATGCTTTATGGTGCCCCCCCCGCCACTTAAAAAAAAACAAAAAAACATTAATACTTTTGAATTTCTCAGTGGAATTTGTTTAATTAAATAACAACAAACATGACAGTTAAACAAATAAATAAGGTTAAAGGAGGTTAAAAATACTGTTACAAATAAATACTCAGGCCCCTTTGGAAAATTAAAATCAGAGCTGACATTAAAAGGACCTCTCCGCACAATTTCAACACGATCAGCATCTACAATGTGAGCTGGCCAAAGAGCAGGATCGGTTGAAGGGGGCACACATGTCTCCACAGTGTCACTTTCTGATAGTCTCTCAGTGACAGGACTCTCAGTGGTACTTGTGTATGGAACTGTACCTGAACTGGTGGTTGATGGTTCTTGTTCTTCTTGGCTAGGGATTGTTGCAGGGTCTACAATGGCTGGTGGTTGATGTCCAGGGATGGCACTACTACTGGATGGTTCATCCTGTCCTTGAGATCCTCCTTGAACATATTTAAGCA
The DNA here is from genome assembly GCF_001858045.2 of Oreochromis niloticus. Classification (NCBI taxonomy): domain Eukaryota; kingdom Metazoa; phylum Chordata; class Actinopteri; order Cichliformes; family Cichlidae; genus Oreochromis; species Oreochromis niloticus. Next base: position 55,271,052 of record NC_031967.2, read on the forward strand.
TTGACCCTGCATACAAGAGAAAATATTCAGGGATTTTACAGAAATACAATTTTGAATCTACAGTAGGCCTACGAAAAATTGCATTATAAGACTAATAAATTAAGTAAGTCACTGGTACATTTAAAAATTACTAACTATATTTTACATGTATAGATTTTCATAATGGCAAATGGCAATATAAACATGCTGTACATAATTTGATATAAATGCGCAAGTAGGAAATCTATATTACTGGAAGATATAGGTTTCATATTACACTGTAATATGAAACCTATATCTTATTTAAATCAAATCAAATCAAATCAAATCAAATCACCTTTATTGTCACATCACATGTGCAGGTACACTGGTACAGTACATGCGAGTGAAATTCTTGTGTGCAAGCTTCACAAGCAACAGAGTTGTGCAAAATACAATAACGTGCAACAAGCAAAATATAAAAATGGTTAATCTAAAAGTAATAAATATATGTACCATATATAAAGGTATATACATTACTGAATGTGTGTACTAAATATGTTTTTCTACGTGTGTGTGTGTGTGTGTGTGTGTGTGTGTGAGTGTGTATATACATGTTTTACAAATGAAATAGAGTAAACAATAAAATAAGATATATAAAATATAAAATATACAGAGGTAGGTATGTGCAAAACAGTGGCATTAATGTACAGTATGGAGTGCGTAATGTTGAAGTTCCAGTAGTGAGGGTGAGGTGTCTATGACGTGTTCAGCAGTCTGATGGCCTGGTGGAAAAAGCTGTCTCTCAGTCTGCTGGTACGGGACCGGATGCTGCAGAACCTCCTTCCTGATGGAAGTAGTCTGAAGAGTTTATGGCTGGGGTGACTGGAGTCCTTGATGATCCTCCCCGCTTTCCTCAGGCACCGCTTCCTGTAGATGTCTTGGAGGGAGGGAAGCTCACCTCCAATTATCCGTTCAGCACACCGCACTACTCTCTGGAGAGCTTTGCGGTTGTAAGCGGTGGTGTTGCCATACCAGGTGGTGATGCATCCAGTGAGGATGCTCTCAATGGCACAGCGATAGAAGGTCCTGAGGATGCGGGGGCTCATGCCAAATCTTTTCAGTCTCCTGAGAAAGAAGAGGCGCTGCTGTGCCTTCTTCACTGTCTTGTTTATGTGTACTGACCACGTAAGATCCTCAGCCAGATGTACACCAAGGAAGCGGAAGCTGCTCACTCTCTCCACAGCGGCGCCGTTGATGGTGATGGGGGTGTGTACTCCTCTGCACCTCCGGAAGTCCACTATCAGCTCCTTTGTCTTTGCGACGTTGAGGGTGAGATGGTTGTCTTGACACCAGTGGGTCAGGGCGCTGACCTCCTCCCTGTAGGCTGTCTCATCACCGTTGGTGATAAGACCCACCACTGTAGTGTCGTCCGCAAACTTCACAATGATGTTGGAGTTGTTAGTGGCCGTGCAGTCGTAGGTGTAGAGTGAGTACAGGAGAGGGCTCAGTACACACCCCTGTGGAGCACCAGTGTTCAGTGTGATGGGGGATGAGGTGGTGCTGCCCAGTCTGACCACTTGGCGTCTGTCAGACAGGAAGTTAAGGATCCAGCTGCAGAGGGAGCTGCTCAGTCCTAGATCCTGCAGTTTCCTGTCCAGCTTCGAGGGAACGATGGTGTTGAATGCTGAGCTGTAATCTACAAACAGCATTCTCACATACGTGTCTCTCTTCTCCAGGTGTGACAGGGCAGCATGGAGTGTCAGGGCTATGGCATCATCAGTGGACCTGTTGTGGCGGTATGCGAACTGTAGAGGGTCCAGTGAGTCGGGTAGTGCGGAGCAGATGAAGTCCCTGACCAGCTTCTCGAAGCATTTGCTCACGATGGGGGTCAGGGCTACAGGTCGCCAGTCGTTCAATGATGAGATGGTGGAGGATTTGGGTACAGGGACGATGGTGGCCATTTTGAAGCAGGCTGGGACTACAGACAGAGAGAGGGAAAGGTTGAAGATATGTGTGAACACTCCAGCCAGCTGAGCCGCGCATGACTTGAGGACGCGGCCGGGAATCCCGTCCGGACCAGTAGCTTTGCGTGGGTTCACTCTCCTGAAGTATGCCGCATAAATCTTATTTATGCCGCATAAATAAGATATGCGTCTTTATAGATATCCTGAAATGCAGCAACATACAAAGTAATCTTGTCTAATCTGATAATAATACTTGACTGCATCACTGACCTATCCCAAAGTTAAGGTTAATCAGTAGCATGCATGACGTTAGCCAGCTAGCAACCTGAGGAGGGAAATGCTAGTCTCACGATTGCTAACGTTATCTGAAAACCGTCAATTGAGTGACCATGATGAGTTGCTTTTAGTAGTCCATTCTATATTCATATAGAATGGTATGAACACAGTATGAACACTGCTAACAGGAGCTATCACAGAGTTGACGGACATGAGCGTGCAAGCAAGGGCTACAATAATGAACTTTTTTTATTGTTATTATTTAAACATTGCCTTACCGGCAAGCGACGCCTGAGTTTCATCACGCTTCCTCTTCTTCTTTCTTTTCTCCGCTCCCGACTCCTGTTGCCGTTTCGAGGCCATGTTCAAACAGGTGTTACCAATACCGAATTGAGGCATTATAGAACAGACCACTGGGAGTGGGGGGGGGCACCAGGAGGAGACTGGAGACAGGGCACAAAGCAGATTCACCCCTTTTCTCGGGAAATTGTTTTATGTTACTTTTGTATTGTTTAACCATATTAATGCATATGATATTTATAGTATTAATATGGTTTACTTTTTTTTTTTTTTACGACCCTGATTTTTTTGGTGCCCTACCGGCCATTTGGTGCCCTACGCAGTGTGCGTTATGTGCGTTTGCGGAGCTACGGCGCTGTTTGGCTGTCACTTCTTCACCCTGACCGGTCTTATTTGGCTCAGCAGAACTAAAATATATATCCTGCTGCTTTTACACACGTACTCACATAACGCTGAGCGATTCTCTGCGCGATCAACCTCTCACATGTTTAAGCTTGCTGCGGGAGAGTTCACTTGTCATGTTCGCATAGTAAGCTAACGATTGATAAGACGATGTCAGAGGAATTGGTGCGCAAATTATCGTCACTCACCAATCAGTACTGTCGCTCTCTATACACAGTTCGCGCGATTGCAAAGTGAAAGCAAAAAGAAAGAGCAAATTCAAACGTGATTTCAATATGTCACATAGTGACAGTGGCTCACCGATGCCAATGACATAATTACCCAGCTACATGTCCGAAAGAATGCAAAAGCATTGACATATATTTGTCCTTCCTATGATAGCCCGACGGGCAGGGCTGAGATGGATTTTGGTAGCCCGACTGGAAAAATCGCTAGCCCCGGGACGTCGGGCTAGTTAATTTTGCTGTTAACATGTTGGATGATCTGTCTGCTGTCATTGGGTGGTGCTGAGGGCCAGCCCTTCATGCTGTTATCACAAAGAGAACAGAATCATCACAAACTAAAATATAAAGTTTATCAAATCTGAAATAAAGCTGATTCTTCTGTCCTCACACACTCAGGATCTGAAGTTCTTCTCTTACATTTTTTCAGTTCTACAGTTTAATCCATAGTTACTGATTAATGAGGAGTTACTGAAGTTCAAGCTTTAAAAAAAAAAAAAAA